>NC_091099.1:12830086-13130603 GCF_024713975.1 Paralichthys olivaceus | reverse complement strand
TGTATGAGCAATGGTGAGGGAAACTGAGAGCAGCTGATGCAGGAGAATAACAGTGTGAGCTGAAAACAAACTTTAGCATACAACCTAAGCAAAAGTGTTAATAGCTGTTCAAAGGCAAGGTAAACAACCATCGTGTCATTTAAAGGAGGGGGAGTAATAATCCTTCAAATTGGTATGAAGCCAAATGTAAGGATAATACCTTTTTTGCTGCACTCGTTTATATAAAAAGTAACATAAGCAGAAAAGAGCTTGAAAGAAAAGGTAAGACACAGTCAACTGAAGCTGATGTGATGGTCAGATTTCCAGCGTCTGAAAGTTACTGGAGGGTTTCACTGTTTCACAATGGGAAGGTGTGCAAGTTTCAGACATTGTTTGACAGTGTTACAAACACCCTTAATAAAGGTACAGTGCTTTAAAGAATCAGACAGTTGGTTGGCAGACAAAGCTCTAACATTTACCTCAAACAAGGAGGTTAAGTTTTCAAGCTGTTTGTTTGTTTGTTGGTTCGAAAGCAAGATTACGCAAAAAGTACTGGAAGGATTACCAAGAAACATCTATATGTGAGTGTGGTTCCAGGAATTTTGTTCTTCTTTCTTTAACATTGTGATTTTCACGTTTTTTAATTCATGGATCATGATGAAAAAAAAATCTGTTATGTTGGAATTGATTGATTTGTGAGCATGTGCAATTCTTTACAAGGTTAGAATATAATAATACATGCTGTATTCAAGAAAGGATAGTGAAGACATTATAAAAGGATGATGTAAAAAATGTAGAAGAGCGTATAACTGCAGGTGGCACAGAACCAATGTATCTACTTCCTGGTGGCAGTCCCTCACTCAGTCTAACATTGCTGTGTTCACAAACGGGACGCTGACAAGGCCCCTTCACCAGGAGGGTCACACACCCTGGTAACCCTCTTGGTGAAGCTCACCTCAGGAGGATTTGGCAGATGTGCGATGGTGGTAGGAATAGTTCAACAAGCTAATCCACTTTCTTGCTGAGAGTTGGATGAGAAGATTGCGTGTATGTGTAGTAAATGTAAAGTGACAGTGCTGCCAGCAGAGGATTAGCTTAGCTTAGCACATTAACTCTACACAGCTAGCCATGACTCTGTCCACCACCAAAGCACGATCCATCCACCTGCACCACTAAAGCTCACCATTCACAAAATATCGTATTTTTCAATCCACACAAAAAGGCCGAATAACACACTGATCAAAATGCATCGGCCATCTTCTTTTGAATGTATATGCATTAATAAGCAGATAGTGGTCAATAGCAATTATTGAAAATGTAGTCTGGCACTAAACTACCATGAAAAGTATTTCATGTTGTGTTTTGTGTGGAAAAACGTTTGACTCATGTCCGACCATAAACAATGTACAGGAAATGGAAAATGTAGTCTTGGTCTGGATATCAACTGTGTACACCAGAAGCCCCAATATATTGGCTGTTGCCCCCGAGAGGCTCATTCACCATCAGACGGTAGCCAGTGGCCAAATGAAAGGGAAGAGGACAACAGTGCAAAGTGAATTGGACAGCAGAGATAAATAAGAATTATAGCAAAACAATACAAAACTAAATCTGAGCAACACTAAAGAAGCTCTAAACAGTGTGGTAATCGCACACAAAGCCTTTTATAAAACACACAAACAACAAAAGCTGATTTCAGTGTAGATTTACTGTCCCACTAAATATCCCACAACCAGGGAAAGCAGAAGTAGCTTTAACTGAGGGAAGTGCTGTATTACAACCAAGGCTGTGTCGATTGGAGATAAACCTGCCAGCAGTAGGGGGAAAAGGTAAACATCCTGGGAGATTAGATGAGGGACAGGCACAGTTTAAACACTGGTTGGAGTGGCAAAATGCTGCTTTGGCACCAAACCATATATTTTTCAGGGGCAAAACAAAAAGTCTATTATCACTCAGGTTTAATTTGTAAATTTCTTTTTTCGCTGAAGGTCAACACACGCAGCTTTAATGCGGCACTGGTTGGGCAAACAGAAGAGCGTGTGCTCATTGAGAGTTGACCAGATCTTATCTGCAGCATGCTACAGCTGTCGATGGTGGCTGGTCTGCTCCTGCAGCGTGAGGTCTGGGTGTGGTTTCTAGTCAGCCTGCTGCATCGTTTCTGTGTCATGAAAGAGACAACGCAGCACCTGAGGGCTACAGTCAAACTTGTTTAGGTCACGTGACCACACAGCCAAGAGTTCACGTTACTGTCAACCTTCTCTGATAACAAACAGTAAATCATTTAAAAGCATTTCACGTTCCACTGAGGAGGAACACGAGTTTGGGGAAGAATGGTTTGGATTCTCCACCGTGCTCTCCAGAGAGCAGCGTCTCAAAGGTCACATTATTAATTTGACCCAGGTGGTTCATGCAGATTGAGTCACACCACCCTCAACGCAAATGGTAACCCCACCTCACGGATTTATCGGCAGACATGCTTACGTATCGGGGCATGAGGAGGACGATGGTGAGTGAGTCACAGTACCTGTCAGTGAAAAGAGGAACTGCCAGTTTTTGGTTGAGTCATGTTATATTGGGTGATAAGGAGAGATATTGGTTCACAAGAAGAGGAAGAAAAATCACTCACAATTATAAGGTGCCTGAATCTGTGGTTTTAGTTCATGCAGCACACATGCTGAGCAGTGACATGATAAGTTACTGATATTTGTCATGTCTGTCAAAAGATGCTGCACCTACAAGTATCCTCACTCATCGTCAGACTTGACTCCTTTGATCCCAACTCTGGATTGTCACCTTCACATGTCAACACTTTATTCTGTGAGACTCTCTGCTGGAGAAATGTCACTGTTACCTTTTTTCAGCTGCATTCCTCGTTGGATATGGGCGTGTTTCCTAGGCTTCGGGAGACAACGCTACCACACTTGCCAACTGCTTCAAGGATGTCAACAAAGATTCCCTTTGAGCGCATTCCCAAGAAGACCTTTCATTGGTTAATGCATGTTATCTGCCGTTGCTGAGTAATCTTTGATGTTATGTGTCAAACATAATTATTACAAAAGGCTGCGTTTGAATATTTTATTCAACAATTAGATTTGATGCCCTACAAGTTAAAACTGTGATCTCACAACACCCTTGTATGGATAAAACATTGTGTGTGATATTGACATGCATAGACAGGTGTGCATCTAATGTTGGCATGTTTTCAATTAAACAGGTAGTCTTTCCAATGAATAGAACTAATTGGTTCATTTTGTGAACTTCTTTGCCACTGTGACTGCCAGTATCACCAACTGTAGTACTCAAAACTAGTTGGAATACAAGAATGTTAGAATGTTGTTCAAACATTGTATCATCAAGACTGCAAGTAATCCTGCGAACCTGGGCAACTGTGATGCAAGTAATTAGTCCAAAACTCCAAACAATCCAAGAACCATGGTTCAGTTTGTCTCAGAATGATGATACCATTTGGGTCGGACTAAATTTTGGCCCCTTTTTTCACCAGTTTTTTATTTGTGGTTTGGTTTGTGTTACCCACAATGCAACTAGGACACCAACAGTTCATCTGGATATTCTTGTTTGTTATGCTAGTAGCAAAATGGGCTACAGAGAACTTTCACACTGGCAGATCTTTTTATTTTCAAACTAGTGGTCTTCAGCTTCGACTAATACTTTTATGACTTGAGGCCATCTTTCAGATGTCACGTGGCTCCCTCTGGGAGACATAAAAAATTAATACAACTTTTTTCAAGCATGTAGAAGTGCTCAGCAGGAACTTTAAACAGACTTCGATGTATAAAATCGGTGGCGTTCTCCTTTAGTGACCTTCTTTTAAGTGCTTTTCTCGGCCTTGATAAGGTTTGGTGATCCGTTGAACAATAAAAAACTCCAGGGCCCTATCTAAGTATTTTATGTTGCATTATATCTGTATATAATTGGTGCATATTAAAATTAGATCACAAAACCGAGCATCGCACCCACCCTGATGTACCAACACTCACACTTCACACAGAAGCTACATTTTTACCATGACGTTATGACATCCTGGAACAAGAAAACACAAGTTCAGATAAAATTGCACAGCAAGCAACTGGCAGCGAATATTGTGCAATAACTATCAATCATCACCGCAAATGTTAGAGTGCTTTCCCATGACTGAGGCTTCAGTCAACTCGTTCCAGCCTCCCCTGGTTTAATCAAAGCTGGAGCAGCCGACAACCTCACTTCCCCTGAGGTCAGAGAGAGGGAGATTCCTCTCTCTCCTGCATGGTGGACTTGTTTTTCAAGTTTTTCCCTTCAGAAACTGACAATGATAGCCCATCTGGTGTGTCTCCACAGTCTCTATACTGTTCCATTAAAGGTTATTTGTTTAGTACTCGTGCAGTGCCTGTTGAAATTGTGCCTGTTGGTGGGGGCTAACGGCTTGGCCTGCTTTAATTCCACTTACCGGTTTCTTGAGAGCGTCACAGAAAAGAAAAAACTTCCCACTTCCTTTAGTCCTGAGCTTTACAGGTGCAATGAAATGTTCCAGTAGTGCTTGGGTGACAGCACTGGAAGTCCCATGGCAGTTGTGTCCCAACCATCTTAAAATTCTTGCATGTGGCCTTTTTGTTTACATCAAGTAACATGTAGGAAAACAATGTTTGGTTTTTTTTGTGCATGACAACTGCTCACAGTATTAATCATAAATAGCACACAATCCCCTCATGACACATAGATGCAACAGTTGCATGGTTAACTGGCTGACACTGTCCATCTGGACTGAGAGTAAAACTATTAATTCAACTATGACACGTCCCAATGGTCTAATTAATTCCATTTCAAGATGTGCCACTGGGGTAGTTCTCAGTCGTGCCAAGAGTAAAAGTAAGGCAACGCCTTCCCTGCCAGGGACAGAGTATAAGCTTCTGTTGGTTTTTTGAACCCGGGCCAATGTAACCTTACAGCGCCCCATTTCACACCAGAGTAAAGGTTTTTTTGTGTTGTGTGGTGTTTCACACAGAAAGACATACTGTACATGCATGTGCTGTATATATTCAAAGTGGTGCAGGCTCATTTCACTGTGGTTTCTTGTTTTGCAAGTTTAGTTTTGTTGAGACGTAAATAAAGCAGCTGCCAGTTGAATATTGTTGACTTTGGGATTGTGCAGACCTTATGAGGCAGACTCCCTCTGGCCTCTTGAGGGTTTGTGAGTGTTAAAGTTGTGCCTGTCCAGAAATCAGCAGATGTTAGTTCCAACATTTCTCTGATAATGACCTGCTGACTGAGGGTAACAGAGTACATCTCTGACTTAGCACGGTGACTCAGTGGGGAATAGTTTTGACGCATGCTGTTGTTCTTTGGAAAGGCAAGTGCATTTCGTCATCCCTGCTTTCAAAGGCTCACCAACGCTTTTCAAAATTGTCATCGTTTCTTATAGTCGATTTAGTCCAGACCGGCTTGTCCCTTATAATCAAACAGGTAAATACAGAACACTTTCCCCATTGGTTTCATTATAATTATCCCGTCACATCAGACGCTGAAGCATCGAGCTGCAGACCACTCCACTGCGCTGTGGTGAATCACACTGTCTGACCAGCTCTGCCCTCTGTTCTGATAAATAACTGTGAAGTGCACTTAGTGGCACTGTTTGCAACAGGCGACTGACAGAGTTCAATCAATGCATCTCCCCGAAAACAGAGAGAGGCTAATGAGATTTCCTCTCGTTGTGTTTCTGTCATTTTTATGGCACAGAACAATGAGTCAGATCTATTCTGAAACATGATGCCTCTCTGTGCTTGTTATTTTGTCTGTTTACATGTCCAAATATTTCATTGTACTGAATACTTCTGTGATAGACCTGAACAGGCAGGTTATACAGATGAGTTTACCCAGAGAAGAATGACAAGGTACTCATGTGTGTTGTTAAAGAAATAGAAAAACACATATTGCTAAAGGTTGATAACAAGATTAATACCATTTACGTTGGGTAAATATGAAGCTACAACCAGCAGACACTTCGCTTAGCACAAAGACTGGAAACAGAATGGAGACTGCTGAGTGCCATAGTGTTCCCATGTCTAAACACTAAGCTCGCCGCATGTTGGTGGTAGCTTCATATTTTGTGTAGAGGTTATGAGTACAGTATCAAACCTCTCATCTGACTCCTGTTTAAAGAAAATAAATGAGCATCTTGCCCAAAAAGTCAAACTATTCCATTAAAGGTCTCTCAGCTGAGACCGTTGATGGTCTGTTTTACCTATGGATGACCCAGCTGCTGGAGTAACTTTAGTTCAGTTTGTGAAACGGTGTTTTACTTTTTAAAATTACTGATTTTCATACCAAATCGTCAACAATTGTATTTAGCCAAGAGAAAATCTGAGGGAATCTATTTTAAAGAGCTGCTGCTGATTGTCTGTGTTACGCTGCTGCAGAATCTGACTTCATAGCACTCAACACTAATCAACTGCATCAAAACAATCATTAACTAACCTCCCGCTGCCCCCCCCCCCTTTTTTTTCTCAGTGCCTCCATCTCTGCACACGACAGAGGGTGAGACTCCAGACAAGACCTCAGCAGAGACTCCTTGTTCTCACCTCTCCCACTCCATGTCCCAGCATCCCCCCTTCATAGAGCTCCATGATAAAAACTAGACCTCACACACTACAGTGCACAGAAGAGACTGAAACTGTAAAGTGCATCCACTGAAAAAAAAGAATGCTTTCACAACACGGCTCAGTACATCGGAAATTATGTTGTAAACAAATATTCAGACCATCAGAACATTATGTTGTCAGCAGTGTTTTTATGCATCACTTTGTTCAGCTCTGTATGAAGCTGAGTGGCAATTTTTGATATGACTGTATTCTCAAGAAAATTACTCTGGTTGATTAAGTCTAATCACACAGCACACATGACTCCAGACAGTATGAGTGAAACAACCTAGTAATGTTTAATTAGCTTTAATGGGGGTGTGGACTTAAATAAACACTGGCAGAGAGTATCACTTTCAGAATTACATTAATGTCACAATTTTCATGTGCATGAAATAGCTTACTATACAGCACATTACCAGCTTTCCAAAACCTCATACAGTGGCAGCAGTCAAAACTACAGGAAATGATTTCCAATGAGATAATTCACCCGCAAACAAATTAAATCCCATTACACACATTTTTCTTTATAAATTTTGGTCTGTAGTCTTGCCACAATCTTTTCCCCTTAAATATCTTTAATGTCACTTTTGTATATAACAATCTCGTCGAAATCACTGTGCTGCATTAATGTCTCATTCTCACATGCTCAAGTTATCTTAAGTAAACATCAAAAGTATAAACAATGGGTTTTCAGCAGCAACACACCAATCTCTGCCGTGTTTATTCTGGCTCTGTAATGGTGTAAAGGTTATACACCTAAGCCATTGGCCGTAATATGAGTGGTCTCCTCCCATAGGTTGGGAGGTTACAAACACACCATTGATAGGCTGCCCATGAATGGTGTTAGGACGAAGCCATCTGCTTCTGTTTATGGTTCATTAACCCTGCTACCCCTGGATAACCAAGCTGCTCCTACAGCAACAGGTACCAGAGGCCGGCATGGGCTTACTTACTGAGATTACACTCAGACTGAAGAGGAACATAAGCGGCCAAGTCTCGATTCTGCCTCAACATGGTTGTTGATTGAGAAGTTTAAGATAAAAGAAAAATAGCTGGGGTGTCCTTACCTTCCCAAAAGTCCATAGGCATACAGTGAATCTGCCAGCAGCAGTGTGATCTCACCCCTCTGCATGGACATGACGCACTCCTCCAGGGCCTACAGGTGTACAAATTACAACGTGTCATTTAACGCATACCTAATTTATATACCTGTCCACAAAATTCATTTCAGCATTTGTTTTGCACAGTTCAGTGTCCTTGACTGACGAAACCTGCTTATTAGCCAGTATTTGAGGATTTGTATGTTTATTGTTTTTTTCAGTGGGTTCTTCTACTGTTGTCCAGACTGAAATATCTCAACAACTACAAGATGAACTGTTTGAGCATTGTTTGTACATGTTTGTGGTTCCCAGAGGATGCACCTTATTGACTTTGATGGCATTCTAAGCTTTGCCTTTTTGGTCCAACAGCTAGTAGACTGATTTTCATGAAAATTGGTACAAAACATTATTCTCCATGACTTTGGTTTATGATTCACAAGTAGTTGTTTTGTCATTTTGATGTCTGTTGATGTTAGTGTGGTTACCTTTGTCTTCTTTTCCAAGTTTCATAGTCTCTACTGATTACTGCTGACCCATGATGTGATATAGACGCTCTACACTTAAGAAAACTGATTAAAATGAAGGGTTCAAAGCTGTCACCTGGTTTACATCTCCCTCGCCGATAACAAAGACGAGCTTGCGGTCTTTCTCTACCACAGTGCGGTCCTCCAGGACACACTGCATCTTTATAGCCACCTCCTGGCCCCAGGTGGGGCACGGGACAAGTGGGGCAGCAGGCTCCAGCACCTTCTTCCTTAACAGCCGGTCCTCTGCGTGTGGAGAGAAGAAAAGGTTGTGCAGGAGGAAGCTGTATTAATCTGCTAGTAGTTAGTAAACACAAGCTCAGACAGCCACAAACAAACTATGGTTGAACTCTGGTCACTTTTCTTCTTAAATCAAAATTTTATGACTTTTCAAGTCTAACATGTGTGTCTGTGCATGAGATGTGATGTTCACTGACGTATCCTGACCTGTGATGTCCTGCCAGTTTTCTGCCATGAACAGCTTCTCAAAGGTCGAGGAAGTCCACTCCTCCGTGGCATAGCCTGGAAAGAGACTCTCTGCCGAGGTGTCCTTCTCCAATACATCGTCCCCTTCTGATGGGTCTTGAAATCGAACCATCTTCCAGCTGTTAGTTTTTGTCAGTTTCCTCTTTTCTCTGCATTCTGGCTCTCCACCGTCACAGGGGCTTTTTATCTCAGTGCTTTTATTCGGTTCTGTATGGCTCTCTGTTTCAGTCTGCTCTTTCCTTCGTAGCCCCTCTCCTTCCTCTGCAGGCCCACAGGGCAGCTCGCTGTGGCTCCTCTTGTCAGAGATCTCTGAAATGGCCTCTCTTACCTCAGGCTCTGTCGGCTCCACTGCTGGGTCTTTATGCTCCTCGCAACATGGCTCTTTCTCCATTTCACTACAGAGAGCGATGGACACCATCTGCATTAGTCTCCAAAAGATATAATTCTCCTTGTCAAGCCAATCTTCCACTTAGGTGTAAGTCCGTAGGTCTGTTTTGAACCAATCCCTGCAAGCTACACTCTGTAAAAACAAAAAAATATCTCCATGATGTAATATTTACAAAAAGCCATGCTGTGTTTCATTAAATCCAACTCAGAATGCATCCCTAAATCCTGGCTTTATCTAGGTTTTTTTCCCGCCTGCAGCTATGTAGTTTCCGCAGTTCTGCTGCACTTTGACCTCCTCCGTCTCCTGCTTGTGTCCCTCTTAGTCTATGTGGTCCACTGATATGGCAGCAACGAAAAATGATCAATGCAAAGAAACTGTGCAGCGCAACGAAGCACTCTCAGCCAGCAGGCTTGTGCAGTGGTAATCTGCAGGATTAGAAGAGAAAAACCTAATCTGCCAGAACGTCTGTAATCTTCTTAATGACTTCACCGTCGTGTCCCATAACGCAGTTTCCATGAATGCAATCTACCACTAAGATCTCAGGAGACACAAGCTCCAATGTAATTTGCTTTGAATTTTGTTGTGATGTGTTTATTTTTACTTTTTAAGAAGTTCCACAACACTGAGTGAAAAACACAGGCTGTAACACTGACAGTGAATTACAGATTACATACAGTATACTGTGTTTATGCTGTGAACTTTGTGAAGGAAACACATTTTATATATTTGCATAATTACCTCCACCAAAGAGTTATGTTTGTTCGCAAAAACTATTCCACCAATTTCATTTAAAACTTGATAACATAGGGCATTTTTCAATATTTTTGTTGATTTCTCAGAACTTCATAAAAGGCATATTTAATTGATATCTGCAAACAATTTAGTGTGACTGCAAATTAAAATCTGAATCTAGCTGATTTAGATATTGTTTATTAGGGCACTGGTGGAGGTATGTGAACTAGACCCATTCTAGTTAAGTTTAGTTTAGTATATTCAAGTGTAGGTTTAATGTCATGCCCAAGCATCAAACAAGATTTATTAATGTCAAAGCAATGCATCATGAAATAGAGTATTTACCTCCACCAAGGCTTACGCGGTATTTTACCATGTTCAAGAAAATTGGGTCGTTGGTAAATGGGTCAATATTTGATCAACCTATTTACCCAGATTTTCTTCAAAATGTCTTTCTTGGGTCATACCCCACCTCTGTACAAAGTTTCATGCAAATAGGTTCTGTTCTGTTATTGATCAAACGGCTGAAGTCGTGCTAAAAAAACAAATGTTAGGGTTCATTAAGACATCAACTTATTCAGAGAAGGTGATATAATGATAAAAAGTTGAGGTAACATGGATTAAAATGTCACAAGCCTGTTGTCATAGCTTCAGTAGAAGTTATGAGTGTATCATTCTCAGCAGTAGCACAGAACATTATCCAATTGTTATACTGATGCACGAATGCAACGTTATTGATCACTTCACCTTTTACCCAAAGTACAAAAATATCAAATACCATGTCATTTATTAAATATTTGACTGTCAAGCCAAGAGTGTCTGAGTCATTTCTCCAATCCCGGAAGAAACATCAACACCGCAGAAGCAGATCTAGACTAATATGAAATCAATACATCAACATCCTCCTCACCACATTGTAAACAAACACTTCTTTATGGACTGTGAGGACGATCTATAATCCACAGTCAAAGCATGTTTTCCACCAAGATTAAATTAATTCATGTGTCATATTTGTCTTATTTTTTTATCCTTACATGACTACCCTGCTTGGAAATATCTGTACTTAAAGTATAGCCCACTTTTATTCTGTTCTACTTTTGAATATACTGCACTACACAAATGAATGTTGTTATGAAAATGTCCTCATTCATAAGTTTGTCTTGTTCGTAGTTGAACTTCCTCGTCTGTGTGCTCCAAACTACATACAGTGTGTTTACTGAAATCCAGCAGGAGGAGGGTGAGTTGGACGTGACCCAGAGCGAAAATAGATCAAACATGAGATAAATACAGGCTGGAAACTCTGGCAGCACAAATGGCCAAAGAGTGTGACCTGGAAAGCTAAAAGAAATGTCTGTGTGTGTGTGTGTGTACTCATTTTGTTTCTTCTTTAAAACCTTTTTCCAGTATTGGACCTCATGGGGAACAAAGCCCGTTCCTAAAGAGGCAACACTTCATTTCTGAGGTGCTGGTTAAAGTTAAAGGTCAGATGTGAATTGTGATTAGAGTTAGGTATGAGTTGGTCAGGGTTAAGGCTAGATAAGGTTTTTACATTTTGACGTTATGAGGACATTTTACTGTTCCTTGCAAATTTAAAAGCTTGTTTGAGGGTTAAGACTTGGTTTTGGAACTAGGTTCAGGTTAAGGTTGTCATTTAGTTGTGATGTTTAAGTTCGAATATAGGGGCTAGGGAATGCATTATGCCAAAACATTTGTCCTCACAACTAAAGAGAGAGTGAGAGTGGGTGTTCCTGTTCTTATATCTTTGTGAGGACCATTTTAAGCATAGACTCTACAAAGGACATTTTGACTGGTCCTCACTTCTCAATGGGCTGTGTGACTTGGTTTTAGGGTTAAATGCATTATGTCAATGGCTGTCCTCACTAAGATAGAAGTACAAACGCGTGTGTGTGTGTGTATGTCTGTGTGTGTGTGTGTGTGTGTGTATGTGTGTGTGTGTGTGTGCGTGTGTGTTTGTACGTGTATATGTCTGTGTGTATATGTCTGTGTGTGTATGTGTGCGCGTGTCTCTAGCCCCGCCCTCTCCGTCACGTCAGGCTGGATGTCAGCAGTAGCCCTCAGTAGTAGAAATGGCAGCGCTGAGACAGGAGCATCGTTATGGACTCTCCTGTGGCAGAATCAACAAAAACAGCCCCAATCAGACGCTGTACCACGTCAAACTCACCGACACTGCCATCCGCACCCTGGAAGCCTTCCAGAACCTCAAGGTAGGAAAACACGAGCGACTTCCACTTCACAGCTGATGCGAGCGTGTTTTCTATTTTCTTGTTTTTGTTTGCATTTCCTTTCTTGTCCTTCCCAACTCCGGGAGCCGTGTCCCGTCCCCCCTGCAGCCGCGGTTGTTGTTGTTGTCAGTAGAAAGTAAAGTTGTAACTCTTGAGTAGACTCTGGACCGACATCGACAGACGCGTCGGTGTCTGGTAATCGTAGGCTGGTTTGTTCTGGCTGTGCTACAATAGAAATCAGACCTCAGCGTGTCTGTCATTAAGAGACTTTATTTCCATTTAAACTCTCCTGAGTGAGGTTTTACCTAAAGCAGGGGAAAGGGGGGGGGGCTGTGGTGAATTGAAATCGTCTGCTTGTTTACCAGAAGCGCAATTTCCCGAAAACCCAAAAGGTATTAAAGTTCCCAAATGACAGAGGTTAGTGATTATGCCCCGAGCTTTAAACCCCTCCTGTTTTCTACTCATACAATACATCTGAAATGCATTATTGAGATTGTTGGTGAACGCAGATTATTGTCAGTCACTGGATGTATTTTTTTTTTTTTTTAAAGAGCTGTTTTTTTCTGCTCTGGGGAATAAATTAATGAAGAAGCTGTGAGGGGAATCATTCGTCTGCTCTGGATCTGAAGACTGTTTTATTGCTTTTTATGGTCCATTATTAGACCAGGATCATTTAGTCTATCCTTTCTCCCAGAGCAAGGCTTGATAAGACAGTTAGTCTCTTAGTTATGGCTGCACAAGCCTCATTTGCTTTTTTTTTTGGTCTGAGCCGTCAAAACAAATGAGTGTATTTGGGCCACAACAGGACGGAGAGCTGGGTGTAGGAGTGGGGGGGTTCAGTGGCAGCCAGCTAGATCGGAGCAAGTTGTTGCTCAGCTCTTGTGTATTATTGTTTTTTGCCCTTTGCACGCCTGGAAGTCCGCCCAGCTCTGGAGCTCCACTGCTGAAGCAGAGTCAACTCTATGGAGCTCACACAGTCTGACTGCTTCCTCCCAGCCAAAGCAGCCAGTTAGCCAGCCAGCCAAGCAGGCAGAGCAGCAGAGGTTATACTGCTAAAAGTTTTCCAAGTCAAAGACCACACTCTCCTCTGCACTCTCACCACGGTGTGAGAATGTGTCCTCATTCAGCAGCCTCCACCTGAAAGAGTTTCTGTGACTACATCTGATATATTTGTGGCTTTTTTGTCTGTGGTGTCATTGAGGAGAGCTATAATGTAAACTCATTCTAAGATATACAATTGTATTATGTCAGACTGTAGATGTAGCTGCTGATACAATGTGAGACAATATTGAAAGATACCTCAGTCCCAATTAGTTTAGATTATTTTCATTAGCCTTTATTTAACCAGGTTAGTCCCTGTCTGAGATTAAACATCTCTCATACGAGGGAGACCTGGCCAAGAGGGGCAGCAACATAGTTTCAGCAGTAAAAGTAATTAGCAGACAAACACGTAGATTAATAACAGTAAAACTTGATCATATAAAACTTAAACACAGACAACCTGGACTCAAAAGATTGTATCAAAGCTTTCAACTCTGTTCATGATAATCTGCTTGATATTTATTGCATTTATCAGGTGCTGAAAACTAAAAAGGTTTCTTTCCCAATTCAGACTTTTAATTCTGGAACAACAAATTGTAAAACGTCCACAGAACCAAAATATTGACTTCCATAATTCCACAATAAAAGAGAAGATAAATAAAGATAAATTGCCCTTCATTGATTTGTATATGAATAAATACTAATGACTGAGGCGACGCACACATACCCAGAACCTAAAGATGTTTCATTTACTGTTGTAGACTTTAGCCGTGTCACTTTCCCCCAAAACAAAAAAGATAAATTGATTATCATAACAGTTCCCATGTAACATGATCAACTTATAGTTAAAAAATATTAATAAATTAATACAATAATTTCCCTACCACACAAATAGATAGAAACAACAATATTCATATACAAACTTTGAACCCAATTCATTCAAGTTGAGTTTGTGAGGAAAATTATAAAGAAATGTTATGTTGATGGACAAATTAAATTAATCAACGCATATCCTTTTCTCATATTGTTAATGGTTGGTAATGGTTAATCATTTACTAATGCTTTCCTCATCATCTATTATCCATTAATAACAATCTTTGGATTGCTGGGCTGTAATAAAAATCAATTTGGCTATTGTTTACCCTCTTCTTTATTTATGATAATGCAGTGAAAAACCTTCAGAACCGATTCATTAACACATGTGTTTCTTAATCTCTCATGAATCATCATGTTATAGGCAAGTTGTTTTTAAAGCACTGAAATCAAAATGCTCTCGGGGAGGAGGATAATCACCAGCCAGATGGATTTCTCTCAAACCCTAAACGGAAATTCTCATTAATTGCTCATCACTTAATCTACAAAGTATTAGTAAATTATGTTTCAGTGTTGTTAGTTACAGTTTACAAAGCTTCCATCATGGGTGCCATAGAGATTGAAACTCTTTCAGCTCAAAGAATGATAAACCTATTTGAAAATAATCAAGCCACATTCCGACAAATAACTAGATTTATTTGGGCCCACAGTTGTGTTTGTAACATATAACTATTGTTATGTGCTTTAATATTTAATATCCCATAAGATATTAAAAGCTAATGGATGATGAAGAAAATCACAGCAATGCTCCTCGATAGAGACGGCATTTCCCAAAATCATTAATAATAAATTGAGAGCACTGTCAGTCACAGGCACAGCTGTACAGCTGAACCATGTATCACGTTGCCTCAAGCCCATACCCTTTTTATGATTTTTATATTTTTGTATCGATCGGGGGAAGGAAACAATATGACGTTTATGAGTTTAAGCCAGGTACACTGTGGTCTTGGAGAGCAGAGCAGTTTTTACAAACTGCAGCACTGAGGGCTTATGAAAAGCACATTTTTAAAGGAAGAGAAATGGTTTCAGAAGGAGCTTTGTCTTTCTCTTGGTAAATGTTTTTCATTTCATCTGTTTAGAAATGAGCTGAAACACACACACACAGAGGACTGACATGACGTTTTCTGTTGGCTATGGGTCAATCACTCACATTTCTCTGCAGATTGCAGCAACAAGCCCTTGAACTTTAGACTTAATATTATAGAAATATCATAGTAATTCATTAAGGCAAAGCCTGATGGGAAATGGTAATTATAGTGTTTTGGCCTTTAATGAGAAACATTTGTCTGCTATCTAGAAGAATCCGTGGAGCAGAGCCGGAACAATGGCATTACATTTTCACTAACATATGAGACGTCCGTTTGACTAATGAACACCATTTCTGATTCATTTCTCTCTCTCTTCCTCCTCAGGCATCACTATCAACTCAGCCTGCGATCTGCTTCAAGGGGAGCCAGGGGGTAAGATGTTTTGCATACTTTCCCTAATGCCTCAGAAATTGAATGCTCTAATTAGTTCTGATTTACTGTGGAGAGCACTTGTGACAGTTGCTCTGCACATCTTATTTGATTCTCGAGCAGCCATTGAGCACTTGCATGCATCGGCAAATAGCTCGGCCTTGTTCGTTTGCTAATGTCAGGATGATTTTAATGTCAGTCACTCGTTATTGAAACGGAAAGATACAGGGGTCCACATGGAGAACATGGGTAGCTTTTACTTTGCCAGAGCCCAGAGTGCTGAGGGAAAGTCGTCAATAGACCCTGTGACATGGACAGCAATATTCCAATATTAACCTGAAAATATTAACCAATGCAAACAGCATTGTCTGATCACCTTAACCAGAATAAGGTCATACTGGGAATAAGCAGTAATTCAATCAAAACTTTTGGCAGTTACCAACTGCTTGACGTTGCATGTGCTGTGTTCCAGTTTAAACCAGCAGTAGGACATAAAGTTAGTAACAATCAGACGATCGTCTAACATGTAAATAGGAATATGAATGGAATAGTCTAATAACACCTAAACAAATATAATCAAAATGATGTTTTATTCAGAATTGGGTCAATACTATGTGTTACTGTCCATGTCCAGCCTCAAATGTGCTCAGTGATATTATGATGTGTCAAATAGGCAGAACTGCATATACAGCGATGAGTACATGATCTACAAAGTCTCTTGGCAGTAACAACTAAAGGGGCATTCCTGTGAAGCGGCTGTAAAGAAAGATGCCTGTGTCTAGCCAGATTAGCCCAGCCACTATTACAACCTCCCTGGCTCTGCCTGCTAGGCTACTACACATTTACCACACAATCAGCTCTGTCTAAAAGGAGCGGTTCTAATCCCCGCAAGAGCCGATTGCATTGACGAAAGTGACTGTACACAAATGCTGGCCCTGTGCGCTCACACGAGCACTGGAAGCCCTAAGACAGGGTACTCTATACCCCCAGGCTGCTAGCCAGGTTACTGGGTCAGGCTCGCAACTGGGGAGGCTTTGTTCGGTGAGGGGGAGGAGGTGGGGGAATTGGCGAACCCCGGGGAGCCCCCATGTCTTCAAGCCTGTTGTCTCTGTGCGGACAGGAAAGATTTAAAAGACAGAAATTATACAGGAGCTGTGGAATTTTCATCCAGGAAAACATGCAGAACGTGTCTACTACAAAAACTAATCTACGCTGTAATGAAACATCCATAAAACAAGCTGCAGGTTAACCTGCTTATAGGAGAGTTTCTGTAAAGCAATGTTAGTGAGTGCAATTTAAGTGTGCTTTAATCACAGAATAGGATTTGTGATAGTATCTTAGCTACCACATTACATATTCAAATTGCTTTGCGGAATTCAAGCATGGGCTCCCTCCCCCTCTGACAATAGTCCCCGAGCTGGACGATTGGGCATTAATGAGGTAGCTGCAACCACTGGTGGTGGGGGAAGCCAGATTAAGCCGTTAGTGGGGGGAGGATGTTGGCGAACATGGCAGTCTGGCACACAACAGACCGAGGGGATAACCAGTATCTGTGTCTCCAGGTTGGAGGGTTACAGTCACAGATGTAGGTGCTATTTATTATTTCTTGAATAAGTGCTTTGCCGGAGTTCGCCCCTTCCCTATAAGCAGTGTGAGGTTCAAGAGGTCATGTGTCACGAGTGAGGAGGTCTGTGTCCATTGACAGTTGCCAGCTGTAGAGCCCGATCACAGAAGCTGCAACTGCTTTTTTCTGATCTTTCCTCTCGCTGGTTCATGTCACATCTCATGTAAAGGGGCACATCCAGGGCCACAAAAACCAGAGGAATTCTTCAAATCACTGTCCTGGCATCACTCCAGGGCTCAGCGGTATCAGGGGCCAGGGCTCCTATCGAGAAATAGCACGCTGAGGTTTTGGGCCGCCTTTCTCTCTGACCCTGCGGCATTTAGTGGTACTATTGTAAATTGTCTGCCAAGCTTGTAATCATGCGAAAGACACAAGCTCCCAGATTCTTCCGAAACGAATGTTGGAGGCAGCAGTGAAACTTACGTAAGAGCTTATTTAAAAAGGATGCCATCGCCAATCATATAGCATGATACAGGAAGAAAATGAATTGGTTTGGTAAATAACTACTGAGAATTTCTTGTGGAGTTGATGGTGATGCAACTATAAAGAAGTAGAAGAAGCAGGGGGATACTTACTTAATACATTTTATAAAGCTCAAAGCTGAAAGGATATTTGATTGTGGATTACTTTGAAATCATCAGTGAGGATTAAGGAATATTTTGGGAGCTGCTCTCAGTTCCCATGGCCTGGAATTTCACATCTTAGTGCTTATTTTCCTTTAGGGCAGGCGATGCTACCTGCTTGTTGGCAAGATTGATGTCTATTCAGTAAGATTTCAAACTTGTGTTACTTTTTATTTGTTATAGGTGGTATATAGATTGGGTAAAAGCTTTTATCCACTCAACCCAAATGCTCTTATTTTAAAGCACATACTTTGCATTCTTCTTTTTGTTGATCGTTCCACTTGCTCTCTAGTGAACGCTTTATCTCAAGTGTCTCATTGCAAAATTGTGACATACCATTGAGTGGCTCAACATGTTTTTTTGTACCACTGAATGCAGGTTTTATTGGTGTAATATTGGGCTAGTAAACACGGACATTACATTTGAATACTGTATGCTGTGTCAGGTGTGACATCGGTTTCATTTCCTCCTCAGTTCATAAATGTTAAATTGCAGTTTTCAGTGTAATTGTTTTTGTTTATGGCTGTTTTTATGTGCACAGCTGTCACATAAAGGCAGCAGTGATGGGACGAGGGGGAAATGTAGAGGTGCTCTCAAAGATATTCTCACGACGACTGTGTGTGAAGGCTAGGCCCCCCCCCCCCCCCCCCCCCAGCTCCCCCTCGCCTCGCTCTCTTGATTATTGTGCCATTTCGCCCCATGACTTGGCTGAATCCTTTTAGGAGACATCAGGGCCTCTACCTCACACACGGCTGCTCTGACTGTACCCCCACCCCCGCCTCCTGTTCACACTGCAAATAAGCTTTTGCACTATGGAAGTGTGTGTGCGTGTGTGTGTTTGTGTGTTTTCGCACGTTTGCGCACGTCATATTCTTCTTCCTTTTTTTCTGGGAGCTAATTAGAATAACAATAACAGGAATGTGGTTTGAGAGCTGTCCTCTCCCAGTGGCATAGCAGTGAGAGGGAGCGTTGTCCCACGTGTTACTGAAAGGGCACACGCCGCTCTATTCATCCAGATGTGTTAAGCAAGGCAAAGTCTGTGTGCGCTGTGCTCCTCTGAGGCACTCTGTGTTTATGCAGAGGCACTTGGCCTTAGGATTTTTTAGATCATACAGTATATTTTAGGAACAAGCCTCATGAGATCCTACAGTTAACGGCATTTTCTTCAGTTAGCTCCTCTCTCATTACTCTGCGAGTTCTTTAGCTTGAGACAAGGGATCTTGAAGGATGCCACGGTGACTGTGGGAGTATTTTATGGTTACCAGAGTGCTGGATAAGATCAGACATTGAGGGCACATACTGGTCAGGCAGTGTGACCAATAAAAGTATTTTAAAAATGCGAATTTGACAGGATTAGAAATTCGAGCCGTTTTCAGACATGACCTGTGGGTAAAATCCGGAGAATTGGCTACAGAGTTTACCCGCAGTTTGCCTTTCACACATGCACAACACAGCGGGAGGTTCTCTGCACAGACACGTTCACACACACACAGTGCAGTTTGTGCAAAAACTCTCTAGACATCTTTGTTGGTGTCTTCTACGTGTGTCTCCCCATTTATTCACCAGGAGATATTTGTTTTATTTTTTTCATTTTCGCCCCCACATACTCGTGGTGAATCGATTTGGGGATCCCCTACTGTGTTCTTACATCCACTGCTCCTGGATTTCTACGGACTTTTAGGAGGCCAGGCAAGGAAAGCCTGCAGAAACTGCGGAGCGTCTCACTCGGACACGACTTCAGTGGATGACTGAAAGTCATTTCAGTCATGTCAGTGAAACTCAGCAGAGTTGTGTTTTGCTCTGGTGTTGTAATCAGGAGCAAAAATGGAAATACATAATACTAATTATTATTCACGCGTTCTCCCCTCTCTCGCTTTTCTAAGAAACCAGTACCAGTATATAACATATATAATATATATATATAAGAGAACAGGGTTCAATGGAGTTTATACCACCACCAAGGCACAACAATCCCTTCTGATATCACATTCAAATTCTTTTGTTGTATTTCATCAACATCCATGAATTATTTGTCAGGAAATCAACGAAAATGCCCTATCACAAAAACTGCTGGATCTGCAGCAACATTAAATGGGTTCTTTCTCTCGCCTTCCCACTCCCCTCCAACAAATTCATGGAAAATGGTGCAGTAGTTAATTACTGGTTACAAATACACAAATGATTCACACCTCTTTGGCACAGGTAATAAAGCCACATTTCACAAACTAAAGATGTTCAAATCATGCATCAGTAAGGTCTTAAATAGTCCTGATGATTATAAGGTTGTTGACCTTTAAATTACTTCTGACTTTTAATCACTGTGTAAAACTGCTGAGTAATGAATTATTAATTTACCCAATAGGTCAATTGGTATTGTAAAGCTAGGACAATGTTTTTCATGAGGAATATTTCATATAGTGTTGGTTCTGGCCTCGGACATTTTTCTTCCTTGGATTTAAAAATGCAGAAAAACAGGATATGAACAACACAGACAGTGTAAATAAACACAGGCAGTGTGTCTGTGCATGTGCAGTGGTGAGGAGCGTTTCAAGCTTAAACCCAAGAGCTTCAAAACAAAACCAGAGAGCTATTGTTTAATCTAGAGACGGAGAGATTTAACAGGGTTCTGTAATCTTTATAAGAAAGAAGGTAGAAGATAAAAAAAGGATAAAAAAGACCATTTCCACTCAATTTTTTGTAGAACAGCTGTTTCCTCCCAGATAAAATAACCAAGTCGGAGGCATTAAGAATAATGTCCCTGGATAGCAAACATAATGGCAAGCAGATTTTTAAAGTCACCAAATTTCCTGATCAAGTATTTCATAAACAGCAGAGATCTCACTGCACATAAAAACTCTTAATCTATGATCCCTGTCGTTATGTACACTGTGGCGTTGAAATTAGTTTGACAGCTCAAGCGAGTTCATTGTGTTATTTGACTTACCTCTTCTCAGGCCGAGCAACCTGATTTTACACATCACGTCTCAGTGCATGTTTTGGATTTCCCCCTCTCTGTTAAAGTTTCCCTGCGAGTTAATCAGGTTTGGACATAACTTTCCAATGCACAATCTGTGAATTGTTAAAGGATTACCGACTTGCACACTTGCGTGGGGAGAAAAGTCCAATGATGGGAGAGAGTGCAGAGCTCCCGGCGCTTTGTGGGGTTGCTACAGAGAAGCAGCAGAGGAATCAACAGAACACATTGGTGGTGTCAATGCATCTAAACCCTAATGGCCAACGTGCAAAGGCAGTTTCCCAACACCATCCTATGCAAATTAGACAGGGATTAAAAGAGACTATACCTCCAGGACAACACAATCCGAGTGTAAAACTGATTATTAGAATTTTCTTTGCATATTACATTGACAGAAAACACCGGCCTACCACTTAATTACAATGTAACTGTGGGCTTTTGAGTGGTGTCTCCATCCCTCTGTGTATGAAGAGGAAGGCACTTACAGTAAAGAGGGGTGGGGGAGAAAGAGAGTGTTTGTTAAGGTTGACAGATTAGCCCCCATGCTCTTTGGAGAAAAAAGAGATTCTGCTTGGCATAACAGCCACTATCCTTGGGGGATGCTCGACAGTTGCCCATCCCCATATCCCCAACCCCTGTCAGTCCCCAACCCCCCCCTCTCTTCTTTCTTTTGCTTTTTCCTGTCTCTACCAACCCCCCTCAATGAATAGATCCTCCAGCACAGCCACTACAGCATTCACGCAGGCCTACTAAAAGCATAATTTGAAGCATAAGAGGTGATGTCTTCGTTTTTCACCAATGAGTCACAGTGGAATCTTAAAATCACACTGTGTGAAGCTTGAGGACAGCCAAAGGGGAAAATTAAATTTGACCCCCGTGTTTCCCTGAGACAAGGTTTGTCAACATCGCTGCACTTGCTTGACAGCATGTGACACTAGAACATGGCTGACAGTTTGACGTTGTCCTCTCTCAGGCTGAAACCTCAACTTGTAGAGTCTGTTATGTGATGCATGAGGTCAAATTTGCAACAGAAATAAAGGGTGAATCGGGGACAAATACACTTGCTCTAGTCAGGGGAATCCTACCCTCTCCTCTCGACTGAGCTGCACATTCCTAAAGGAAGACAATTTAGGACAACCCCTCATGTAGTGGCTCTACTGGGAGCCACTGCCGACCCCCCTCCCCTCCATACACACGCACACACACACCCAAACCCCCAATACCCCCCAACACACACAGCCACACGTCCCTGCTGTTCATGAATAATCCAGGCGGGCCGACGGGCCATTGCACTCAGCTTTGTGGGGGAAGAAGCTAGAACAAAAGACGGGCAGCTCGTAGAGCAGCTATGGCTGAGTAGGCTCAGATGAGAAGACAATGGTAACTACTGTCAGAGACAGAGGCAAGAGGCAAAGACTTGAGAGTAAATCACATATCCAGGCGCCTGCTTCCATCCCAGTTCTGCCATGCCAAATACCAGAGCTGGGAACCCTGCCTTCTTGCTTTCGTCTGCAGAGCAAAGAGAAAGAGAGACACAGAAAGAAACTATAGGCTCATCTTTCCAAGCAGATGTTTGGTTTGCACTTTTAAAGTTATTTCTCCTGCCTCACAAAATAGAAGCACTATGAACTCTGTTTAACCTCAGTTTTTAACACACTGATGGTGTTAAAAAGATAAAGTTTTGCTAAGGACGTCACCGATACAGCCTTTTGTCCTTGTTCAAACGCTGAGCCCCCTGCTGGGATTTTCTGTTCCAGTCCAGTTCACACCTTACAACAGCTTGAAAGTATTTGACATCTCCAAACACCCAGGGCCTGGAGGAGCAGATGTGGCTGGGCCAAGGCCACAGAGGCAGTTATTGTATCAGCCTGTACGCTCCATGGGGGTCTGCACTGACAAGGTGCTAAGGATTGCTGTTCTGCCATGTGGCTCTGACTGTAACTGTCCAACGGCCTTATTCATACCATTGTAATGAGAAGCATTAGTGCCCACATCTCTCACTGCTGTGTGTTCATGACGTTGCACGATTTCATTAACTGACACGTGTTCATTTTAATAGCACACTATGATGATAATACCCCATTAAGCCTTTCTCTTACTAATAATCATAAGATTAAATGCAGCATACAATCATAATTAAAATACTATGGAGCATAAGCAATTAAATTAATTATTCCCCTCATACCCAGCTGGACAAATAATTTGGAGTTAATAGTTGTCTCTGCAGGAGTAGCAAATTCAAATTATAAGAGATTTAAATATATATACACGATTATATTGTTGTATTTTTCTAAATTAAAAGAATACGTTTTGGGGCATTCTTTGATAGCATTTAGCTTACTATAAGTTTTGTCTCATTTTGTGCCAGAATGATCAATGTGCATATAAATATTATTTGAATGTAGGTATAACATCTAGCAGTGTAACTTGAGGGATTTTTGACCTTGATTCCTGCATGTGACCTCTGGTAGTTGTGAAGCTTTCTCCTCCTAAAAAAAGAAGAAGCAGTAAAACACACACACACACACACACACACACACTGAACCTCAGGGGATAAGCTCCATGTAGAGAGGTCTATGAGTCAGCGTCTCTATGTAAATCTACACCTACTGCTTGAGTGACAGAAGCTCCAGGATCACAGTCCTTTTGGCACAAGTTGTGTCACTGACTGAGCACATCATGCCTCATAGTTAATTTCATCAGGCCTCTTGGTGGGATGATGATGAAAAGGACATAAAATTGGCTGTGATGATTAGTCACCGCTAAAAGCCGTCATCTGTAACCTTCTGGTCTGGCTATGGAAAAGTTGTTGAGTTAGTTCTTTTTGATGTTTGTGTGCTGCGAAAATGTCAATGACTGACTGGGTAATGTGATCATGGACATTACCTAAAGTGAAACAAAGCAATGGCATTATCTATCAAAGGATTGATTGCAGAGTAGGAAAAGATTCTCAAACTAAAGTAAACAACAGTGTTTCACCACAGCCAGGGATAAAATAATATCTCATTTAAAACATGACACATTTTAACCAAAGAATCCTGCCCCTTGTTTAACAGCTCACATAGATCTTATTTTGACTATCAAAGCCAGTCTATATATGTAGCATTTAAAATAAAACTCTCAAAAGTTTAGAGGAGGCTTTGCTACTGGTATAGTATGATCAGTACCATATGGTGGCTAACAATAGCTAATATAATGAAACTTAGGAGAGATATTACATTTCAGTTACTCAGTTGAGCCGTTTTCAAATTTCCAAACATTTCCCAGAGGTTTCCTTTATCGTATGAAGAGTGTAGCAGGAGATTGTCCGGGTCAGGCGTATTCAAAACAATGGAAAAATGTCCAGAACATTTAGGCAAGAAGATGTGTCTGGGTAGAACAGAGTTTCTGTTTACAGCACATCGACACTGTCATCAGCCCTTGTCACCTGAAGCTCTTGAATCTTGTGTCTTTCCAACATCTTTGTTGGTCTGTTCTATTAGTATGGCTCCTCCTGAGATATTTATAATTATTTACTTGTTTTTTCACTTTTGCATCCTGTGCATGTTTGAAACATCACCAATATGCCTACTATTTCACTGGGAATTATCTGGACACTTTTCTGTGATATTGTCACACTGGCAGACTTTTCCAGACATTTTAGTAGGGGACTGGCAGTAGTGTTCCAAAAAATGTCCGGAGTCCATCTGGCAAATTTCAATAAAATGTCCGGACTCCAGTGTGTGACTGAAAGCAGCTTTACTGACTCAGTTTGTTGAACATTACACTGTCTTATAGCATCATCTGCTATCTCATAGCAGCCACTGTTTATCAGCAGTTACATAGCACAGTAGGACAGTAATTTGGGGCATTTTGGCTTTGTGTGGATTAAACAAATGAGATAGGGATAGCTTTTGAGATTTTTGTTAGTATCAGACAAAGCTAGGCAAGTTTTCCTCACTTGTATTCACTTCTTCTTACAAAGCTAAGCTAGATGGTTAGGTAGTTTCAAACTACCAAGCTGAGTTGTTTTTGTTCAACACTTTGATGGCTACATTTGTGATCCCGCGGTGAGACAGAGAGGCTCCTCCTCTGGAAGTCAGGCGCTGGGAGCAAATGGGTTAAATGACGGTTATGAAGCTTGAGAAGGAAGCTGTGAATAAAATGGGGGGCGACCCCTGAACAGTCTGACCTGAGTGACATTGATTAGAATCAGAATGTGAAGTGTGCACAGTGGCATGGATGGGGGTGACAAGCAAAAATAATGCATGGCTGAAGGGGGCCCATACCGCTGTCATCGACTGAAAGAGGAGACGTGGTGGCGGTATTGCAATGCTAAATGTGTAAATATGCACTTGTATTTGCTGGGCTTTGTTTAGCAGGGCTTTCACTTTAAAAACAAATTCAAATGCATTTATTCTGCATGCTGCTTTTTGTGACTTGTAATTTTGGTCAACGCGGCTACTACTTTCTCATTTAAAAGTAATAGGCCCTGAGGACATGGCTCGCCTCTTCTCCACGCTCACTTTGATGCTCTTTTGAGTGATTGTTCCTAATTAGTTTAAAAACCCAAAGCAGACATATGCATGGCTCTGCCTCACCACTTCATGTGAACGGTCAGACATAAATAGGGCAGAATTAATGGTCAGCTGTGTTCCTCAAGTGTCCATGGCCTTGTGGGCTGCTTTGTGTTTTATGCTGACATGGGTGGGCTTGTGCACATGAAGGAAAAGCTGGAGGCTGATGGGGGCAGGGTGGACGGCAGGCGTTGAGTTTTCGAAGAGGAGGAGGGGTTTTGGAGAAAAAAGGAATTGTTCATTGGCTCTGTGCTGAAAAAAAACTGCTTATGGCTTTGCTGCATGACTGGGCATTTGTGACAGCTATAGTCCTGCGTGCCATATCTGCCAGGGGCAATGCGCTCTCAGCCCAGCAGCTTATAATCAATCACTAACGATAACTAAAGAGTCAAGTCCATTGGACTGACTATTGGTTTTCTCCAGACCCGCAGTTAAAATCGCCAGTATGCTTCGAGGCCTGAGGTGGTAACACATCTCCTACATAGACAAAAAGTTGTTACGATTTGAGCTGTTGCAGAAATCTCGAATCAAGTGTTACTCATCAGTGAGCACGTAGTTATGCTTGTAAAGGACGAGGGCTAATCTTTGGTGTTCCGAATCTGGTGTTCCGAATCTAGGACGTTCTATCAACAAAAGTTAACTGTCCATTTTCAGGGTGAAACACAGCTGCAGGCAGCGGAGAAAAGAGCAGCTACCCAATGTGTTTTAAAGGACACATTACCTGATAATGCCTTTCTATGTTGATCTGTCCTTTTTAATTGGAAGTAGGTTTTTGGGTCATTTTATGTAACGGTTTCTGACGAGAGAGAGAGAGAGACTTCACCCTGTCAACCTGTTTGTTGCTTGGGAGACACGGTCTGTGACAGGAGAGGTTATCACTCAAGTGAAAAAGCTGAGTGCTAATACTATTGTTATGTTTTGCCGTTCAGACAGGCTCCTCTCGTGACTGGCTACAGGTCATCATTCCTGACCTGGGGAGGGGGTGGGGGATGGGGTTGTCCCATGTCGCCCCTGTAATTCCAGTGATTGGCCCAAGCGGTGGAGTATTTAGGTCACATTTATGGCGTGATAACAAAAACAGCATGTCAAGAACGCTCCTCTCAGTTTCAATAAAGGTTGTTCATTTTGAAGAAGTGTTTTTCTACTTTGAGGTGACGTAAAATTCAGATCAGGCTACAAGTGGGAGAGGGCAAACCTGCTTGTTACATAATAAACCACTAAAATTAACAATGCTAGCAGACACACTCAAGCATGTCACAACACTGTCAAAAGTTAAAAATTAGCATCACTTGGGTTTTGTAAACACAAATGGAGAACCGACTGGCTGTTAGTTTTTAGTTCTCTCATATTTCTAATCTTTCTTATAACTTCACACTTCCTGTTTGATTTGTCTTTAATAGTACATAAAGATCCCGGCACCGACTCCTGAATCTCCAGAAGGATTCCGGGTCTTCTCCTTCTACCTATCCAGCGACAGCAAGGACAAGCCCCAGTCCAGCTTCGACTGCATTCACCAGTATGTCTCAGGGTAAGCATCCATACGCCTTTCCACAGCTGACCACAGATGGAATGTTTAGTAAATTTGGTGTGAGACTCAGACCACAAGGCCTTACCAAACAATGGCCTCTCTTCAATACAACAACAGACTGCACCACTGTCAGGCAAAGTTAAACAAGACTACAATAACACCTGAATGCTGTAATGTTATGACTGACCACTGAGGTGTGACCTGTAATAATTGAGAACAGAGAGGTAGTGTTTGTAGTTTCAGACAGTAACATTAGATCTGCTTTATTTCTGGTGGAGTCTTGGCCTTTATAACAGCACACTTGTTGTTAAGAATGAAGCTGTGTGAAACAGAAATAGAATGTGCATGCAGAACCGAGTCACAGAGCCACTTCGATGTGCGTCAGACAACACCACATATCATCATACGACAGCAATAATCCCTAATGCTTGGATTTTGACAAAAGGACAGTTAATTGAGCCAAGCCAGACAATCTGAAAGATTAAACTCTTAAGTCTTCTCTCCTTCTCCTCCGTCCTCCACACAGGGAGGGCAGGGATCACCTGGAGGGCCAGGGCAGCATTCAGGACAAGATCACAGTTTGTGCCACGGACGACTCCTACCAGACGACCAGGGAGCGCATGTCTCAGGTGGAGAAGGACATCTGGAGCCGCTCAGCAATTGAGATCAAGCCTGGGCCAAGTAAGCCTTTTTGCTTAATGGCTGTAACTACATGTTGTTTTATTTTCAAGCCCGAGTCTTACGTGACAGCCTTCGAACACGTGGGGATCAAGGACAGATAAACAGAGAGTTTGTACATACCCAGAAAGCTTCTAAACCATTGCCTCTCACCGAGTCATCCTGCTGATAATTGCCATATGGTCTGGAAGTTATCACGTAATTGATCAAAGTGCTGCATACCAATTATTTATGTGCGAGGGATGCCTCTCTTTCTTGTAATTTCCCTTTCATTCTGACCAGATTGCTCAGGCACTGTGCCAGCTTGCCTGCCAGCACTATTAATGTGATTGAGTTTTGTATATGCCCCAACAAATCTTACACAGATGAAGTTTTGCCTAAAATGTAATTACACTGACAGAAATTAGATTCTTTATCATCTGAGAAAATATTTCTAAATAACATCTAAAAGAAGGGAAATTCCACACCTAACCTGGAGTAATGTGGATCTCACTCTTGCGATTCATTTTTTTTTTTATTCGCCCCCCTTCTTCTTTCCATGGGGCTTCATGATATTTAGAGTTCCCACCTTAAAATACTTGTGGATTAATTTAAGAATGGCTGTGTGGACCAATCCACATCATTATATTTAGGGCACTAAACAGGGTTGATAGATATCCTGTTGTACTTGAACAATGATTTCAAGCCATCAAACTGTCTGCCTCTTCTCCTGGACACCAGAGACGGAAATGAATGGTCTATGGACCATGCATGTGCCGACAGTTGTTTTGTGGGGACTGACTATTATTGTACAGAAATATTCTACTCATCAAAGAAGAAATCTCCATATATCAAGTCACAATTACAGGTTTCAGAGTAGCAAAAAGTCCATAATTTAGATAAAAATGTATGATTTACTTTTCAGTCACAAAACAAGCAGATGGAAAGAAGGCCATGGTATTTTGATCTCACCAGCTGCTTTAAGAATACATTTATCTGTGTCATATAATTATTTCTCTGTAAAATACCTGTTCATTTCTGCAAATGGTTTCTATTTTTAATAGAATTTCATTGCTCATAAACATGCCCACATTACTGAAAACCATGCCATTTATCCGAAGTGAGGCATCACAGTCATTATGGGAAGTATCATTCCGCACAGGCTTCCTTGAGTCTTACACTTCCCTGAAGCTGCTCTTATTTATTACCAGCAAACAATGGCTCTAGTTGCTGCATGTTTGAAATGTGGCAGTGCAGGTTGTTTCAGTGCAGGAAGGATATTTGCTCAAAATCTTCATGACCTGCTTCAAAGCCAATGTTGAAACAAGCTCATGCAAGCCTGCAACATTCTGAAGGTTTTAAGATTCAAAATGAGTCTCACAAGGAACATTGAACATTGCTAAAACTAAAACAGTGTACTTCCAGTAAGTGTAAATATAGTTTTAACATTATTATTGTACTGCAAAATGTTCTGGATACATATGATAAGTCCAACATGTTATCCTTGTGAAAATGCTGAAGGTATTTGACCCATCGCAACCTCCAAAGCGTGGCTTAAAGTTATAATGAGTTTATAGTCTGCAGATATCTACGGTATAGCCTGACCTGAAGTAGTGCTGCAACAGAGAGAAAGGGCCTCTCTGTTTTACTTGCTTTAGTTTCCATTCTCCTCTGTTTACTCAGCAGTCGGCTAACCCCACTGTCAACCCCTTTCACTGTTTTCCACTTGCAGAACCACTGCCTCTGTGCACAAGCAATACCATGTTCAAGGTATTTACTGTAGGTGTGTAAACTGTTTCTCCAGATATATCTGAATGTGCTACACCCGCTGCATCGGTTTTGTTTGCATAAAGCAGATTGCATGACAATAGAGAGATATCAAATTTAATCGGTTGTCTTTCGTGTGTAGGCTTGTCTTTTAAATACGAGTGTGATTTGTATAAATGGCCTGAGGACTGGATTAGCAATGATAAATTATTGGTGCTTTTACAGGACACAATGAAACCTGTTATCAGATTCATTTCCCATATAAATCATCTTTATTTATTGCTGTGGTAACCTTAAAATTTACCAAACTCATGTGACATTTTTCCCTTGTTTCGATCTCAGGTAAGTATGTGAAGGTCCAGAGGAAGCAGGGTCTGGTATCAGGCTTAGACAGCAGCAACAAGCACTCCCCCAGCAACAAGAGGAGCTTGGTTCCCAGCGCCGTCGCACACCGGCCCTTGAGGGATCGCATCATTCACCTCCTGGCCTTAAAACCCTACAGGAAACCTGAGCTGCTACTGTGGTTGGAGAGGGAGCGGGCCAGTCCAAAGGACAAAAGTGACCTGACCTCAGTGCTGGATGAGGTGAGACATCTGGCACATTGCTATGTAAACACATTGTTAACTAATGATTAAATAGCCTCAGATACAGCAAATACAAGAAAATACCAGAATGGAAGTGTGAAATGCAAATTTTGATGATTTTAGCATCAGGATTTAAACTATGAACATGAATTTGTTCCTAACTAGCTTATTTGTTAAAGATTAATATACAGAATACAGCTGCACAGCTCAGGTTAGTAAGGTTATTTCAGGCAGTTTTCCTGTATTCACAGTGTGTGTGTGTCTGTGCAATCATCGAGTGGAGACTGTGCCGCCGCTGGTAGCTGTAATTAGGGCTGTGCTTTAGTTATCTTTGGAGGAGAAGATTGTGTTTTGACAGCAGAGGGGTGGGGTGTCTCCAGCTGGGACCTACCTTCTTTCAGAATTGAAAGTGGTTGATTTGGCGAGATTTGTATCAGCAGGATTAAGTTGCATAAAGGCAGGGGTTAAACTGTGTACCAAGGAGACAATATACACCCACTGATTGGCGAACAGGTCCTGTTTTATTCAGATATAAAGTGGCATTACGGCATGGCAGGTTACCATGGTTTGGTGCTTTTACAACCTCAGCTGGCCTATTTTCCTGTTGTATTGTGTCCTCTTTCTGTTGATATATTAACATTGTGAGCTGTTGACATTTTCAGGTTGGTAAACAAAACCCTAAAGACCACAGTTACTCTCTGAAGGATGAGCTCTACAAACACATTCAGAGAGACTGGCCTGGATATCTCGAAGAAGAGAAGCAACTCATCCATAGGCTCCTGATCAGGTTGGTATTAAGTTTACCACAATATCAAAATAATCATTTCTGTGTTGTTCCATTGATACACATGGAGATGTATAATAAAATGGTATGTTTAAATTACTAAGTTATAGTTCACTATTTGGGAAATATGCATATACATATATAATCATAAAGACTGTAAAAATGAGGAAAATTTGACTCTCAGGAGGCTGGACATTAAATCACAGGTGTTTCTTTGTTTGAGCACACCAACACCACCGTTGGCCCTTATCTTCAAAAGCTCTCAAATGTCGTTGTCTGTCCATCTTCCTCAGCGTTGTCTATGTGTAAGACACCTATTTTTCTTTTATTGGCAGGAGATTTTTGTACTCTCTTTGTTCTTTCCATTAGCCCACTTGCTCACTGTCAATTTTCTGGATATTTTCCTGCTGTATTGTCCCATGGGCTCACTCAGACCTTATTCAGAAATTTTAAGAGCTGGCAGAAAAGTTCTTGAAAATGTCCTTAGCAACTGACTTGAACATTTCAGAAAAATCTCTGGGGTTCAATGCCTGCCTGAAGCAGCTATAAGGAAGTTAATATGTGAGCTTCGGGGGTGTTCTTTGGGATATTTTTTGTCCTTTGGACAGAATCAGGCTAGCTGCCTCTCTATGTTTTCAGTCTTTGTTCTAAGCTAAGCTAACTGTATTTATAGTTCAAAAATAAGTTCATCTATTGGCAAGAATTTGTATTCCCCAAATTGTCAAACATTGCTTTAAATGTCTTTTGGAGTCCCAGGCAGATGCTTTGTGACAGTGCTGGCATTACTACAGAAAGATGTGTGAATTAAAGTAGACGTCTTCCGTGATCATGCTGAAAGAGGAGCTACCAAAAGACTCCGTCTCTGCACTGATAAATCTCCTAATGGACACATCAAAGCAGAGGAAAAATATTCCTTTCACAGTGTGTGCCAAATGGCATTAGCATGGAAGTGTTCAGAGTAGCAAAGCGTCTTCCACTCATGTGTTTCCTTTGCCCGCCAGTAAACATGGAGGCCATGTGCTTCATGAGTGTTTTGGTCTGATTACACAACCCCTGTCTGTTCACCACTCTGCTAAGTGTGAAATACTTAAACTTGTAGTCATTAAATTGTTTGCCAAGTGATAAAAACAGTGATAGCTTGTAAGTACTATAAATTATATATATATCTTTCCTGAATTTTATTGTGTATGTTGGAGGAGGATCTTCCTACACTTTCTTGCTACTGTCATTTACTGTCTGATGTCAATGTTTAATGGTCCCTAACCCCACTCACCCTAACTGAATGATTAAGAGGGTTGCATGGATCCAGTGAGGGGAGTGGTTTTTTGTGGTGGCGTCTGCTTGAGGAAGGAGCTGTAGGAAGCAGATTAACAGAGAGGGTTTGGTCGTACAGAGGTTAAATCTGTTGCGATTGTTATATTCACTGGACTGTGTTCAGTCATTGTGGCTGCCTCTTGTAGATCATATCACCACAAAACAAAACACATCACAGAAACATGCAAAAACCTTTGATTAAATCAAAAGATTGACAGTTTTGAGATGTCAATGATGATTTCTTCTGCAGAAAAGCTGCTATCTGTGCTCCTCTCTGAAAGATGTGTCATAATGAAAGATAATTTCTCTCCGACTTGCTCATAAATCTGCCAGAGCGAGTTTTATGACCTACCTGGCTCTTCCTTTTTAGCTTCACATGCCATTTATGTCTAACTGAAGGTGCTGTGTTCTTAATCTTTCTTCAGGAAACTCCAGCCACTGCACAGTAGCCAGCTGAAGAGCCCCCAGTCCAACAGCTCATTCCACAAAACTCTCGGGGACTCTCCTTCACAACTCAGTCCTGCCAAGAATCTTTCCGTGGTAATTATTCACCTTGTATTGAAAGAATCCTACTTTTGCACACTTCTTCTTATAAGTTAGAATAAATTAGTTATTTCATTTTTTTGTAAGAAAGACAATACAAGAATTTTTATTTTTAACATATTTCTGTAAATTAATTGAGTTGCCTGAGACTTACTACAAGGTCAATCAGAGAGCCCTACCCCCACCAAGGTAACAGCCTATCTGGACATGTTAAAGAATTGAAATAAACAAAAATTCCGGATCTGCCCATTATCCAGATCTGCTTCAAAATTACATGGACATTTAAATAATATGAAAACATAACCTTCTTGGTGGAGGTAAACATAGCTCGGATTTAATAGGAATAGTTTAACATTAAGGGAAAATAATTTATTTAGTTTTCTGCAGAAATGAATAGAATATGGAAGATTTATGCCACTCTGTCTTGTAAATAAATGTAAATTTATATTTTCATTTATATATAGCTTAATTTCACGTAACGTGCCACATTATTTCTCGCCGAGGACTGTTTGTCAACAGCGAATAGAAACTCTGTGCAGTTACTGGCCCTGGCAGAAAAATTATAATGACCCCTTGTAAAGTGGTGAATTGTCAAAACATAGTAAACAAATAAGATGTAATTTGGTTTACAGGTGGAGGTTGTCACATCTGAACAGTTTCACATTTTGCAGTGGTTATGCAAAGCTAAGCTAACAGCTGCTGGCAAGAAAGAAAACAAAGATATTTCATGTAATTTGTACTCAAATAAAACATAGAGGCCAGTCACTCACTGTGTGATGTTTTATTTTTTCTTCTAGAAACGCCCATTTCCCTCTGACCCATCCAGCTGTCAAACCCCCAAAAAACAAAGACTATTTGACCAGTGTTTGCCTCTGCGGTCGCCCTCTCATGGAGACTACGGCACCAACGGGGCTCGTAGCGCCTCTAGTCACGGAAACTCTGTACAGATCAAAATGGACTTCGACAAAACCAACAATCATCTCCAGGGGAGCCCAAATGGTCTGTACTCGCCGCACAAACTCAGTGGGTCGTCTGTTATTCCCAAACCGGAGAGGACTGAGCCAGCGCCTACTGCTCCCAGTCCCAAGCCCCCACACACTGACACCTCCATTTGCACTGACCAACAGTTCACTAATGGCCAACATAAAAAGAAGAGGTCTAAAAAGCACAAAGACAAGGAACGAGAGCGCTTTAAACCAGAGTGGATTGAAACCAGTCCAGACCTGAAGCAGAAACAAGAAAATCTCAAAGGTAAGTGGTATTAAAACAATAAAACTGTCCTCCCTTAAAAGCTTTCCCACATTTCATGTATCGCATTGAGCTTTCATGAATCTGTTTCATATTATGTGTTCAGGCCGTGAAGATTATCGACTTTTATTCAGCAAAAAGGAAAAATCCTCTGGGTGATAGTTGCTGCTGGAAGCTCAGAAAGAGCAATTTATGTTTTTGAGTGAGAGCGCAGTCAGTGCTCTTAGGACTGTAACACTCCCTCCACCCTCCCAGCTCCAGTCTGTTGATGATTGACTGTAGAACAGCTGGGTGACCTACGGTCGAGCGAGTCAGCAGGCAGCATTGTCTCCTACTCTGGCCTGCTGACGTCACAGCTCGCCTTGGATCAGATTTCTTATCACAGACAGTGATAAACGATTCCATCAGCCTTGATATTATGGGCACATTATCGCATTTGCATTGGCTGATTGCTTTAACCTTTTTTTCCCTCAACGTGTGTGCATGTGTTTTTCCTATCTACAGAGCACGAGGGAGAGAAAACACCTGTCAATCGAACCTCAGCAGAGGAGCTGCCTGACTATTTAATGTAAGATTAAATGCATATCATGTTCCTGACTGTGTAAATGTATTCACAGATTTAGAAAGGGATTTCTGCCTCAGGAGTGGAATCTGAAAAAGTGCAACAACGTCATAGGCTTCACATGATCGTTGTTGAAATCATCTGTTGCTCAGGATTTTAGGTTTCAGTGTCCAACTCACTGAGCCGTCCCTAAAGGGTTCGATTCAGCTTCAAAACATTCACATAAGTAGAAGGTAAATAAAACACGTGTAAATGAGCTGTCACAAAGCATAGCCGAGAGTGACTCTGAAAACAAATGATCTTATGCTTTGCATTTATACATCTGGTCAACACATCACGCTGTTAAACCAGTGACGTGTCAGTCCTCTCATGCCACCAGTCTGCACTGACATCTACTGGAAAGACTTGGCAAGGCAAGTTGGCTTCTGAAGATTGCATCTGCTATTTCAAACAGCTTGTGTATTCCTCTCTTTTTCAGAAAATACAGCACCATTAAAGCACTGGATCAGCATCAACAGTACAAGGACGACTTCTGTGCGGAGTACGATGAATACAGAGCTCTTCATGACCGGATCGGGGCCATCACAGAGATGTTTGTTCAGTTGGGCTCAAAGATCAACACTCTCTCCCCGGGGACACAAGAGTACAAGGTACTTTCTGGACCACAGACCTGCTGCTCCCTTTCTACCAAAACACCACACACACGTGAATCACTGCAACCTAACACCTTCTCTTCTTTTACCTTTTCAGCTTATGGAGGACCAAATACTACAAAAGTACCGAAAGTATAAAAAAGTAAGAATACATTTAAATTAAATCTTATTTCATCTAACAGGCACTATGCACTAGGCCTAATGCAAGAACCACTCATATAAAAGAAATATTAAGTGGCACATACATATAAGTAATTGAACACATGCAACAGTTTTCTTGTATTACAATGTTCTAAAAAAATCTGCGCCCAATTGCCCTTCTCCCAAAAGAACGACTAAATCTGAATGAATTTGGAAATTTTACTGAAAAAGTGAAATTATACAAAATATCATGTAGTATTAATATTCTGTTGAGCTTAGTGTGATCATCAGTGCATCATAGATTGTCAGTTCACTGAAGTGAGATTAGGATTTTTGCTGTTTAGGGAAACATCCTGTTAAAAGCCCCTGATCATCTAACATCCCCTGTAATCAAATCTATGATCATCTAATATGTCATGTCCCCTGAATCACCCTCTTGTCAGTGATGGATTGTTTTGCTTTGGCAAAACACTTGGCATTTAACCTCACGTCAATTCATACCTCCTTTTTTTCTGATATGGCTTTGACAGCTGTATAACATTATATGATTCCATATATCACTAGTCTAATGAGACACGTTAATGTATCATCTTTTTGTCTCATCATTGTGAGTGAAATCTTCCTCCAAAATTAGCAGAAAAAAATGTGTTCATAACCAAATTTCACAAATGAGATGGAGGCATAAATCAGGCTTTAACTCCAGCTATTTATAAATAAATAAATACATTTTAAATGCGGGTAAACCTGTTAAAAAGGCGATTAACTTTTTTCCCATTGCCAGTAGAAGAGTTTGCCTTTCTGGTTTTACCCCCGGTGCGTCATGTTCATTAACGCGTCAAAAACTGAGGAGCTTTCTCCGCACACTTTCTTGAGTGTCAAAATTTCCATCACTGCTGATCGGAGCCAAAGCTGATTAAAAACCTGCGGCGACTGCACAGTCACACGACCCGGGAATGAATGCTGATTGAGTCCATTCCCATCGCAAACAAAAGCCAGATGTTAGTGGGTGTTGTTTGATTTACCAGTGAAAAGGAGGCTTAAGAAAGTTTACTGAATCTAATTTGACTATTTATTAAAACAACAATAGAGGTTTTATGATAAGAATATGAAACTGTTCTTGCCTGTGGCCCATCGTGTTGGATTTTACTGGGTGTCACTGAAAACTCACTGCTTCTTCTTTTGCTTTTTAGAAGTTTCCTGGTTATCGGGAAGAGAAGAAGCGATGCGAGTACCTCCATCAGAAATTGTCGCATATCAAAGGCCTGATCACAGATTATGACCGAGCACAGGAACTCTCCTAGTAACTGGCCTCTGCCCTCAGCAGGGTGTGATATTACTGGACCAAAAGACTCCTAATGGACTCAAAGACTGTGCAGCTGGGTCCTGGAGTCACTGAGACACTTTTCACTTTACTCTTCCTGCTAATGGAATAGAGGAGCAAGGTTCTTTTTTCAAAAGTGGGCTTAGACCACCAACTCGTGATCAGATGTTGCCCTTAAACATTACGGTTTTCATCCCTGATTATGGCTGTCATGGCTGGGTCTTGTTCTGCTGTAGAATGGTGAGATGACACAGTGAAAGCCAAATCCATTTTCCTGAAATGCAAAACAGATGTGTTACTTCCTGTCTAATTGCATTTTTATTCTCTCCTTTATCTCGTCAGAGCTAAAACAAAAGTGCTGACTTACTGAAATATTGAATTGATGGTACAATCAATCTTAGAGGGAAACAAATGCTCCTAAAGCCTTTGTATATTAAACATACAGAGGAATCTGTTTATTTGCTGATTGTTGACACATTTGATACATCGTTAATTATTCATTAGTTACAATGCTGACATTACGTAATGGCACTAATATGGTCATGCTATAAACAGAATCTCAGACCACATCCAAACGGACAAAATTAATCTATTCAAATTTTATCTCATGAAGGAAAGACCCACACAAATATGACTTCAGGAGTGAGAACATACAAAGATTTATATCAGTTTATCAATAACGTTATCAGCAAATGAAGAGTAAAGCTTAATATGCTGTTGTTTCAAGATATGCTACTTCATACTTTCCCCCAGAGTTCGTGGCGAGGACCAGTTTCTCCAGGTTTTGGCCATAAGAAGTTTTAATTGTGGCTTTCTGCCTTCATCCTGCTTGATTTCTGAGAAATACTGCAATGCCACAAAACCACTCCACAAAGAACAGTCAGATTCCCCCACATGTAGCCTAAAGTACCACAAACTGCCTTTTCACTACGCAATGATAAAACATCGTCATCGTCCCACACATCTCTCAGGTCTTCTGGTTACAGGTTCACTGACTCAGTAAAGCACAAACCTCCACCAAGGCCCAACAGTCCTCTTAAACTCAAACTGCACCAAATTTCACACACTCTTTTTTTGTTTATTCTTGCAAACAAACAGACGGGGGTGAAAACATAACCTGTTTGGTGGAGGTAACGAAGCTGTATGTGCACTTCAAACAAATGAATACAAGTTGCCCTAAGACACTTAAGTTTTCACTTCACATGCAGTTTTAAATGCTTACAGGCTAATGGTAATTAACATAGTCTGCATGTTTACTACAATTTACTATGATTTATGTTTGGTTGAATAACATTGATTGACTCCAGTGAGGGTTTACATGTTAATGTTGTTCTGCCGAATGTGACAGAAATGACTGTAAAAACATTTGGACTGTCATTTGTGTGAAGTGCATGGACAGTGGTTTACGGGTTGGTCGCTCAGCTCAAACCACCTTGGTTTATTTTAGACTTTTAATTTTCACAGGTACATTTGAATTAACACCACCTTTCATTTTTTATCAGCTTCAATAGCTGTTGCCTGATATAAGGAATAGTGATCAGATATCAGTGTTCTCTGGACATTTGCGTCGATGTAGCTGCTAAATGGGAGAATGAGAGCTAATATTTGCCTTAGCACGTATGTCAGACATTTCCAGAATTTTTCCAGCTTTATTCTGAAATTCTCCACACAGTTCAAAGCATTTCTGTAAAAACAAAAAAAAAGTTTTACTCTGAAGGAAAGTTTAGTTACTGGATAGTTGTTGTGCAACAGTTGTCCAATCTGTGTCGTATTTGTTTTTTTGATGTAGGTCTTAAATCATTCATTGTATTTAGCTTCATTTGTCGTCTGTTGAATCATCAACTGTAAAAGGAATTTAGTTCACTCGCTAATCCCATCAAGAACCACTCTGGACAGAAAGAACCGATGCAGAAATCAAGACACAATACTACGCTTTGCTTTTCTTGGTTTCTCAATGCAAACGCTAATTGCCACATATTTAGCAGCTAAGTGTGCATTTCTTCTTGTTGTATTCTGGGATGGGGGAAGGATTTGAGACAAGCAGCGGTTGGTCTGTCTTGGCACATATAAAGAATATTTATTAGCACTGACTATTGCAAACATTTTAGCTGTAAGAGGCCCACATAGTGTTTAACAAGAGAATTAAATATAAAAGCTAAGGTAAATAATGGATTCTTATCAGTCCTGCACATCCATAGAGATATTTTCATTGTCCTGCCTGTTTGATGATCTTCTCAGGACAGGACAGCTTGAACTTATTTGGTTTTTGTGTCTATTTGAGAGTATGTCTGAAAACACCAGTGTGTTTGTTCTGGTACGAAGGCTGGATATCATTGAGTTATGAAGGTACTAAAACCTTTTAAACTAACAGCAGAATGAAAAATGTCAAGAAAACACAATGCAGACTTTAAGACCATGAATGTCATGATCATTTACAGAACCAACTCAATTTAAGGGCTGCCTGTTTACCACTAAAATCATATTGATTGATTGCAGTCAAACTAATTGCATCATGGGTAACACTCTGCGGGCAACATATCAGTCTGATCATAGTATGAATGAAGATAATCGAACCATTCCTCTTGACGTGTTTTGGGGAAAATGTAGCCTCCATGAAATGGGCTTCTCAAGTGCTGACTGTGATGTTTTTTACTGTTGCTGGAGCTAACTACTGACGGTGCCTTTTTATTCAGAAAGCAGAGTCACTCTGCCTCGAAATATGATTGGTTTTCTGGGAAAAAACAAACTTGGGCCAGCGTATTTACACATGTGTAGCTTCACACTGTTGCCACCGTTCAAAGTGCTTTCTTCATCATTTTTAGAAGTTGTTATCAAATGCCTTGTTAAATGTGTCAAGTATGTTAGCTTTGACATGATGCATCAATACATTTTACATGTTTTCCAGGACACTAATTAAAATGCATCTAATGTCGAATGTTATTTGCACACATGTACATTTGGCCTTTTCTTGTGATTTCAGCCCAGGAAACAGTTTCCACATATTTCATTCAGATGTGCTTATTGTTGGTACTGGAAAAAAACAATGCCTCCATGGAAATGTGAAATCAAACGTTTTGTCAATTATAAATCGCTCCAATTGATCCACCCATAGAAGAACAAATTTATTTATTGCTTTGTATGCATTTGTTCCTTTTCTTTGCAAAGTCTGTCTACTCTTTTCACTGCAAAACTCAAAAGTAAGGTGAAAGGGAAATGGGATATATTTTTGCAATTGTGGATGGTGGATGCCTCTTAACAAAGTCATCCTCTTGAAAAAAGCTTTCAGAAAAACTAAATGTATTATTGTCTCAGTAAAATTGGAAATTAAAGCCTTTATTTCCATTTGAGTGTGGTGTCATGTTTCCTGAAGAGGGCGGTGTTACTCCTTTTCTACACTGAACCTAAACGTTTTTTCAATGATCCCTTCTTAAAACCTGTCATTCACATTCATTAAAAACAAGTATGCAGCACAGCTTTATCACATTTTGATGTTTATTTAAAAGTGCTTTCCAAACCTTTCATTCAACATGACAGTGAGTATGTGCAGTCATCTGATCCGTATGACACCATTGCATGTGATAAAGGCACATGTAAAACACAGCTTTGAGGTCTTGTGTGTATAACAAAGATTTAAAAAAGTTCAAAAACAAGTATCAATTCCCAGACTATATAATAAGCATTTCATTGTAAACATATTGTTTTTCTTTTAAAACAGTGACATGATTAAAAAATGTTGTTTAAATTATTTTGTGTTTTATTTTTTTATTTTCTTTAAGTTAATAGACCTTGAACCCTTTTAAAAACCACAAGTCAAGAGTGTGCCCTGAGAGGCAGAGTAAAAATCAGTTAAAGGATCAGTGTGTAGTCTTCAGTGGCATCTAGCAGTGATGGTGGTTGAAACCAGCTGACTAGCCCTCGCCTCAGCTTCCTCAACACTTGGTTGTATTTGTGTTTATTTATAATAAACTTTATCGTTATACTGTGAAGACCACAAGGCTTTGAAAAATACATCTGAAGAATTCCCCTTATTTTAAAATATATATATTGCCTGCTATATCTGTCTTCTTTACTCAGGATTGGCCTTGACCCTCAAAAACTCCATATCTTGAGTGTGTCAGAAGATATAAACGATATGATTATACACTAATGGTGACCAATAATTCAGATTCCTATTCACTGGACCTTTAAGATCACTACCTTAAATCTCTCAGCGACCTCATCCCTTCGAAAAACACTTTTGCTTGAGAAGCAGCTGATTCATCATTTGAATGAGGTAAATCCTTTAGCAACATTTTATGACAAAACAGCAATCATGGAGAAAGACGGCTACTTGAAGTCACACTGCCACCCACATTAACACTTAACCTTCTCTTGAAATCTAAAATACAAAAGCATGCAACAGGAAGTAGCCCTTCTTTTACAATACAGTAGTTGCAGGTGTTGCTGGTGTTGTTTGTGGTTTTGAAGAACACAGGAATGCACATGGTTAAGACTTGGCTCTTAAATAAATATAATAAATAAACATAGAATATTATATATATTAATATCATTTGCTCCCCTCTTTAAACCAGTGATTCAAACTTTTTCAAGTGTTTAAAAGACCCTCTGTTATTGCGGGCTTGGGTTAAGTGTTAAACATAAATGTCATTCTGTCATAAATGTTAGAAAATGTGCGTGTTGTGTGTGTAACTAATCAAGTTGTGCATCAGGTTGACCCCAGCCCACCATTACAGCTCCAGCTAACTGACACCAACAATCAACGGTTATCAGAATTCACCTTCTGACCTGCAGTTAGTCCATAAGGTTTATCTTCACCTTTCTTATCATGGTTTGATATTTAAACTGGGCTTTGCGATGGTCACAATCCCAATCAGTGAGGATATCAGACCACAAAATGCCACCACTCCTGTGTTTGATTGGTAAATCCCCAACCTGTCTAACGGACTGAACAGATCACAAACGTTTTTCAACGTGTCCAAGGCAACCGCCGGATGCGCTTTCAGGCTTTCAAACAGCAGAAAGAGCAAAGCATCCAGCTGAGGAATGACAACTTCTGCTACTTCAGGACTCTCACTAAGGTGCTGAGACATTCTCTGTCTGAAGTCTTTATCTTTTGCTTTCTGCATCATTAACCGGAGCACTACATAAGCGTCTCTAGTCACATTCATAATTACTGAGAGGAAGTAGCAGCGGGAGGAGGTTAGGCTCCAACTTTTCTGGTTGATATCGCTGATCAGACCGACACTTCTGGCCCAAAGTACATTGTCGCAGATAAGGGAGAGGCCGCGGTTGATGTTGGCTGCAGTGAGGCACAGGCACAGCACTCGGTCCGAGAGTTGCATGGATCGTTCAGCAGCCTTGACGCAATTTACTGCATTTCCAAGCTTCAACACTGACAGGAGGAAGAAAAAAAGGGCGTGAGGGCAGTAAAGAATCAAATATGAAATATAATTTTAATCAAACAATATCTTGCTAATTTGTGCCTCCGACAAAAAAGAGGCCATGGTCTTAATTTATTCTCTTTGCGTGCATACTATATTTGAACAGTTCTGGCTGACAGCTAGGAGTGAGATCACCGCCCTGGTAGGTGGGATTGGAGAGCTCCCCGCCTTTATAAGGACAGGTGCAGGCAATTACTGCCTCTTTGTCTGATGCCTCGTAGATGGTGACTGCTGTGTTTGTGCAGGTAACGGAGACTGGGAGAAAGAGAAGTGGTATTTTTCTGCTTGAACTCTAATGAGGTGTCTTGTCCATTCAGTTGTGTGGCTGTGTCTAGACCCAGATTTCTGTGGCCCAATGTTTGAGAGAAGATTCAGGGTTTGCCTCTCCCCTGTGTGAGCCACAGTACAGAGTCAGCCATCCGTTGCTGCTGTAGAGTAGGGCCTCATATCAACAGGGAAATATTTAATAACAACGTAAAGGGAGATCCCCTCTAATGTATTTGGTTGCAATTTGATAACTGACCTCATCTCCCCCTCGTTGCCTACATCAGTGTTGTCTGGCCACTGGTTTTGTGTTCATTTTACAATGTTGGTCTGACACTTTTTTTATATTTTATTGTGACCCTGAACCAACTGAGTCTCAATCTTTTCTTGTTTTAGGCAGCTGGACGACCTACGGGGAGTAGTCGTGGGATGCACACCACTTTGCATGCAGTGTGGTAGACCTGAAGGGTGGAGGTCACATGAACAGTGAGCTGTGGTTTTGTCCTTGCAGTGGCAGTGATAACTGTGCTCCTGTGGAGCTATCTATTGGGGTTTGGGATAGAATCGCCCTGCTGCCTACATAATGGTCCCCGCTATTTAGGTAAAAATTTGTGTATCTCTGTCGTCTCAGTAATTTTTATTTTAGCTTTTATAAAGTAAAGTTTTGTTTTTACCGAGTCTTTTTTCCTTTCTCAGGTCCTCCATTCTATTTGTCTCATTATTAAATAAAGATTTAATTGCTAACTGAATGCATGTCTCCACTTTTCTTAAGCTGCCAAAATGTGTCATAATAATGTGTCTGATGTCATTAGGGTCTAGTATGACTCATAGGCTGTTTTAAAGACAACTCTGTCATTCTAAACACTCTCAGGTCACACATACTTCCTAAACATTTCAGAAAGCTAGTTATTGATAACATCGATATGTAAATCTCCTTTTAAAAGCTATACATGTCCTGAACGTCTCCTTCACCCACAGGCAAGCCAGGCACAGAGGCAGGAGACAGACCAGATAACCGAGTGGTGCCCCTACAGAGACTGTCCTGCTTCTCTTCGGCCCAGCCTTGGGCAAGGTCTTTATTGCCTGACCCTGATGTAAGGCAGTGCATCCATCATTTCCATGTGAAACAAATCAAGTCAGTCTCTGAAATAATTAAATTTATACAAAAACCACCACATGGCAGAGTCCTAAAGATTTCAGAATTCCCCCCAGGTTGTAAAGTACAACTATCGATGGGCAGTCTGGGCCAGTGTTAGGGTCACGATTGTTGCTGCAGGTGCACGTGTCAGCACATGGTGGAGACGCCCCAACAGTCTATCTTAGCTCAGGTGGGGAAAAAGAAAAAAAGCTGCAGAATTCAACACAGGCACGAATGGACATTAACCTGGTCTAAGCCTGAGGTCTGGAGACATGGACAGAAAAAAATAATTCAATATGTTTCCAACGATGGGCTCTCAACCTTAATGCAATTTGTTGTACATTTTTACAGAGAACAAACATGAGGGAAACATACTAAATATAAACATGTTGAATGCGAGGGTGAGTAACTTTATTTAAGTGTATCAGTTTCTACAGAACGCTGTTATGGTGGCAGTTTCCTTTCATACAAAATTGGGGAAAGATCTAATCAGGTTGAAAGAGGGGAAAAAAACAAATGGCTTCAATTTGGTGCTGGTTAAATAGTCGTGCAGGGTTTTCTGTATTGTTTGATAGTGGAGCGGCCACCTACCCTGAAATAATGATCATCACAAATGATCAGATTATATTACATGCATTCATATTGTACAACCTTTTCTTGATTTATGACCATGTTGCTATTCAACATATCATGTTACTATACATACAAATTGAATATGTTAAAGACTGTGAATTTTAAACAAATTGTTCAATAGCGCTTCGTTGTGTTTAAGGTCTGAGAGAAGTTCTATTTTTCTTTTCTTATATTCTTTTTGAATATATTAAATGAAACTACAATGCCTTAAACAAAACTCAAGTTTTTGTATAAACAGCAATGACTCAACTATTGACAAAAAGACAAATCTTTGAACGGTTCAGAAACAACTTGAGCTGCTGCCTTGTTGGCCACTCAAGAGTTAATCCATGTTGAGATATTAATGAGTTTATGGACAAGGAGCAGTGAGATGTTTGAGAGGCCAATAGAAAAGCTGTTGAACCTGCTGTGGAGACTTTAGAACAAAATTGATTTCTATAGATGATTATGACACAGAAAGACTCGTGTTCTATTAAACTGTCTATTCAGCGAAGGAGGGCTGGAATAATGAAGAGATAATAATAAAGAGATGCAGGCTGTCTTGCACTCATTTGTATGTGTGAGCTTCAGAATATAATGAATCTGTAGAAGAATAACTAAGCTCCCCTCATGAGGACATCAGATTAATTGTTTTAGGTTGTTTATAAAGCAAAATGTTTTGCTGGATCCAGCTTCTTTTTTTTTTTAAATGCGAGAACCTGCTGCTTTTGTTATATTTGAAATTTTAATTGGACTGTTCATCAAACACTTTGTTGTAAATGTCACTTCAGGTAGTAAAAATTTAAATGGGTATGAATCACAGTTAGGTTCACAATTCTATCAAATGTGAATAATTGTGTGCAGCTCAACAATGAGCAGTTATTCAAACAACTCCTTATGACATTTAAGATTCTGATCAATTGTGGCACAAGACTGTAAGAGATTTAGATTTGGAAGCAAAATACAATCTTTATGGAGCCTTAAAAAACCAGCAATGTAACTCTGAATTCAGTGCGTCTACTCTGCTGCAAATATCATTGGAAAAGGGACTAAGGAAGACTTGTACCAGGGACCTGCTTCATATGCTTAGTTATGTTAAGTTTCTGGCATTTAATGTTAGGATGCCATACATGAGGTTATGACCCTTTATAAAGCTTCTCAATCTTAGTTATTGGGTTTTTATTTAGTTAAATTAATTTCCTCTCCTACCATGGCCAATTCTGGCTGTAACTATTTTCTTGTTATAGTGTTCTTACTTGCAGCCAAAATTATTTAAAACAAATACTTGTGCCCGGTTAATCACATTTTATATTTTTTCTAAACTGGTATAATAAAAATAAAAGATCCTCATAAAACGTTCTCCATTTGCGAGAGGTAGTTGTTAGCTGGTGTAAAAAGACTCATTTCTCTGACAACGCTAACACACTTGTTTTTAAAGTGTTGTGGAGTTTGAGCTCATGTTCAAAAATCCATTAGAGTCTGAAAAATAATTGTTTGAGTGGAATACACGTATTATGCACCATCGGTTGTTTCTTCTGTATATCCACTTTTAATTGTTTGGTTGAAAATGGTGTCTCATTTGTAAAGTCTATCTGCGAATGTCCCTATTTCCAATTTGAATTTATCTTAAACAGTTTAAGTCCTGTAGTTCCCCTTAATCATCAAGAGCCCCGCTGTAGCACTTTGTTTTAAACTACAGTCAAGTGAATTGGAGGTATCCAGATACCTTTCTTCTGCTTTTGATTGAACATTCTTGCCACATTATTATATATTTTCCAAAAGTAAATTAATCCATGGGTTGTCTTTATCTAACACGTGTACATTGTCTGGTATCATTGGAATGTTGTCACTGCTGTTCTTTATATTTCGGAATTCATATTTTGTGTAGTGTTAATCTTGTATTTTGGATAGTTTATGTGCCTGATCAAGTACATCTATCCATCCATCCATCTTATGTCTTCACAGTTAATACTCACATTTCCGTCCAGCACTGATGTTGGCTTCAACAATTTTAAGTTTTGCCACAAGCTGCTTTCTCTGGGAGTTGCTGCGGAGTAGATGTGTGGTAAGTGCACACGCGAACTGGGTTGCTCTGAAATAAAGAAGACAGACACAGATCATAGCTGTCTTCAGGTGAACATGGCGACAGGTGATGGTAAACGAAGGCGACCTCTGCTCCACTAAATCGCTCCACGTGTTCATTGATAATACAAACTAACCCCGGAAATCTCCGTCCCAGTAACAAACACTTACGCGAACACGCGGTCTTTCCCTTGACTTATACTTGTGAATTTCACCAGAGTGTCCATTGTTAATTTGAACAAGAACAAGTTGTTCCAGCTGAGCCCTCGACAGAAGAACCGACCCGGACACACGCTAACGTGACTTCTCTCCCCCGGCGGCAGTGACCGGTGTCGGTTTGAGTAGCTGCAGTGAAGGAGCTTCTTCTGGAGATGGCGGAGAACAACTCGAGCCTGAATCCAAACTTCTTCCACTTCGACATTCAGCGAAATTCACAAGTCACTTCAGCTGACACACGGGGGCGGGGCAAAAAAAAACATGTGTTTCACTACGGAGAGCTTTGCGAACGGACCGAAAGCCCGAGGAGGTTTAATGGACGGGCCGGCCCGTCGATATTGGTTACTATGGTAACTGTACGTTTTCACAAAGATAATGTGAAAAAGTTTGAAGAGTTCACACGATAAGATTTTATAAAATAAAAATAATTACGATAGTAGATCAAAAAAATATCAGTATTTTTCTGATTATAGCATGAAGTCATTATCTGAATGTAACCGGCATTCTGGAATAGATTTGACTTAATTCTCAGAAAATTATTAATGTTCGTATTTAAAATAATTTTCTATTTAAACTTTTTAATGTTGAAAACAAAGTATTTTGTTAACAGATGAAATACAATGATTGCACTGCATTCATGCAGCTAGTTCTCTCACTGGTGGGGATTGAAATAGTTTTATGTTTCTAAAGCAGATGATCGAGAGCCTCGTGAGGCGAGTGTCATGAATTCACTTATTCACCATAATCATTAGTTCATTCTACACAAGGGGTGGGAACCTTAAGGGGTTTTTGTTTTTCCTTTTGTCACTAAAGAGCTTTCCACCACTATTATCGAAGTGTTTCCACAATGGTGGAGACACTAACCAGCCAGGCTAAGGCTTCAGTTAACCTGTGTGTATTCAAACACAGCCTGACCTTCTGTGCCTCCAGCTGCTTTCTGCCCTTAAGAACATATTCACTGGTAACTGAGCCATGCTCCACACACTAAAGCAGTGGTCAACACATTTTTCAAGCCAAAGATCACTTTTTAATTCCAAATGTAAGCCGAGATCTACCACCTTGATATCTTCTAAAAAAAAAACTACTCAGGAGGGTCATACTTATTATTTTTACAATTTCTGTTAAAAGCTCAATGTACAAACATAAATATACACAAAGAAAGGCAATTATTTAACCTTATCTATTCAATGCACAATATTCACACTGATATCAATTCATATTTACAGCATCTGTTCAATGCACAATATTTAGCTTGTCAGTTCAGCTGCTATTGCAGCACAATATTTTTACACGTCATGAACTTGGACTCTAGACTTTAACTTTGACGTTGGGATTAGATTTTTTTTGTACTGGTTCTGTTTGTGGACACTTTGTTTAATGACTCTTCCTGTGTTTGGATTTATGTTTCTTTCTGGGTTCTGTGTTTCCTGTTTTATTTTGAAGTTTTGCTCCTTGTGTCTTTCCAACTTACTTCCTGTCTTTGTCCTGTTTGATGCCCCTGTGATTGTCTGCAGCTGATCCTCATGTGATTCGTGTCCAATCATCCCTGTCTCCCTGTGTATGTAAGTCTCTGTGCTTCTCTTTGTCAGGCCGTCGTCTCACATCGCTGCCTTTCCCCACATCATGGTTCGTCACAGTATTTTGCTTTCTTGTGTCTTATCCATGTTTTCCATTGTCTTTTGTCTCACTAGTGTTTTCTTTGTTTTTTCAGTTTAGCCTTTTTGAGTCTGTTTCTAGTTTTCCACTGTTTTTTCTGTTTGTGGATCTTTGGGTCCACCTGCTCCTTAAACTCTGACAACGGAGGCTTTTCCTTGATAATGGCCATAAATATGACTATTTACTTGTATAAAAGTAGTCCTTTGAACTCAAACAAATACAAGTACTATACAGCATGCTTCTTCTGCTCCTGCAAATATTTCACAATAACCCCCCCCCCCCCCCCCTTTTTTTACACAAATGAATGGATTTATTTTGAAACGCATACAGGAAGAATTGCAACCATTTATGTTTGTGACATAAGGTAATCAGATGAGCATTAAAGCTCAGGTGAAAGATAATTTTCTCTGTTTATCTGATGAATTCAGTGTTTCACTTCTGAATCCATTCATTTGTTCTAACAGGGCTTTGATTATCAACAGACCGGGAGATGCACGTCTTCATACCGTAGAGTCCTGGTATTTAGTTTAGTACATAATCCGACTAGTCTTTGGTTTTGACGTAGTTCTTGACTGTGGCGTTAAACTGTATGTGCACGGATTTAGCCTTTAGTACCTTTTGATTAGCCCCAGTGTAGTGATTCCTTCGTGTTCAGTAGCCTCTATATATTATTGATCACCCAGTTGTGTACCAGCTCCACACAGTGTATTAAAAACCACTGGCCCATCCATCAGATTTGTTGTGATGTCGACACTGGTTGGTGGATTGTATGACTCAGATGTAAGACCTGGGAAAAGTATCCATATCTCTGTGAAATTACCTCAGAGATACAACAGGGGGTTAGAAAGCTCCAGGATCTGTAGCTCACTATTTTACAACACTAACAGGAGTTCTGAGTCTCTTGTTTGTAGCTTTGAGAGGAAAGGGAGCTCATGTAACTTTGAATTTTACATTGATGGATTTATATATCCCACCTTGAATGTTTCTTTTATGTCAATATTCTTTCCTTATTCCCGTGCTGCTGTTTGCTGCTCTGACGTAATGCTCCTTGTTGTATAAATTAATAACCTCATGTTTCAAAAGAATTTATACACAAGCAGTATTTGAGCAAGGTGAGTTTTTGAAGCTTCATAATATATTGACGCTGATCTTAACTAATACTGTACTGTATATCTGGTAGTATCAGGTTGTATCTCGTAAAATATTTTTGGTTATTACCCAACAGAAAGAGTGCAGGTTTACTACTATGAGCTGGATTTGCAGTCACAAAATGGTCATAGCCCGTCAGGATAACATTTAAGAGAGCTTTAACCTGTACAAAAGCTTTATATGATACCACTTCTTGTATACAAACTAGAATGTCACTCAGTACCTCTGTCACGGCCCAACAGTCACTTAGTGAGTCACTTACAACCAAACTAAGTGTAAGTCCAGGATTTTCATATTCTTTAACATTGCAAGAGGGAGTTTTTGACCAATTTGTGCTAAGTGGTGCGGCTTGATTGAAGTTATACACTTTGTAGGTTTTTTTTGCGTAATCTTGTTGACAACAAACCAACCAGGCAACAAACAAATAGGGGTGAAAATATAACCACCTTGGCAGATGTAATAATCTCTGGCTGAATTGGCACATTACCTCATTTATGAAAAAATCCCAAGGCTGCTCAGACAATATCTGACAGAGATGCATGGTGGAAGTTATTTCTGAATTTGCTGGGATTAAATGGAACACCGGCCTCATCACAGCACTGCTCAAATCATGCAGGGTTAAAATGACAAGGTTGTTTGTGAGCTCGCTGAAGTGAATATAATTTGATGCTTGAGAAATAATTTTGGGTTAATGCACTGTCTCCACTCTCAGGGGTTTGTCCAGTTCATATTGTGTATCCACATATTGAGTCCAGCATTATGAATGTGTCTGAAAGCGTCAGACTTAAATGTAGAGTTTCCAAGTCCTGTGGGCTCTTTGTAGATAAGGTCATCTGCAGAGCAATATCAGCTGGACTCATTTCCATAGAAGTAAAGTGATGACAGTGGAGGGGTAGAATGAGTGACCTTGAAAGAATTTCTTATGTATGGATCTTTTTGATTAACATTTTCTCATATACAGTATCTCTTCGGTTATAGTTTTAGATTTAATTTATGAAATAAATGCATTACTTAGTTCAGAGTTCAAACTTCAGAGTACAGCATTGAATTAAATTTCGTTCCTGCCTGTCGATCAATGCATTTGCCATAACTTTATTTCCAAAATTTAAATAACAGAATACCAGATGATGTCGGGAGTTCAAATAAAGAGAATTTATGTAATATCTACGAGATAGAAATTACTAATCAAGTAGAGGGTCACTCAGTAGAGCGAATACCTCCACCAAGACCCATTAGTCCCCTCATGTAGACACATTTAAATATATTTTAATAATATATATATATCTTTATTTGGATCTGCACCACAATGTACACACTCATAAATATTAGTCCCTTAAATGTGGGTGATTTTATATCAATGAATAAATGTCTGCGAAATCAACGAAATGTTAAAGTGAAAAAACATTTCTTCTATCTGTCCTCTGATCCTGATCCGCACCAAGATTAAATGGGATCTTCCCTCACTATAATCCGTTGAGTAGTTTTTGTGTGATCCTGCTAACAGACAAACAAACAAACTCAGAGGAAAACATAACCTCCTTTAGGGGGGTTGGTAATAATGTTGCATGGATCATTTAATTAGCAATTGTTAAACTGAGCTGTGTAGCAAGATGGATAATGTTTAAATAATCAAAGCTAAAATGTTAAATTAAATTTGACCCAATCAGTGATGTCAGGATTAAAATAACTGAATTAGTGTACAGAACCTGAAGCAGTGGATGGGCTGATAACCTTACCTTGCATCTTCTGAGAGTCTTTTGTTGCCTGGCAACAGAAGGTTCTGCGAGCGGTACCTGGTGTTTGTAAAACGTATGCATTTTGTCTAAAAGAGTGAGTTTTCGAAGCCCTTATTCAGACACTTTTTACTTCCACAAGATTGTCACAGCTCGACTTCCAGCTGTGAATGCAACATGGAACACAAATAACATTTCAATGTTGCTGTCCTTTACTCTCAACTAGTTCCACCAAGTCAGTCCAATCAATGCTCTCCATGCTCTCCCTTTAACCACCGCTGTTCCTCATTAGTATTTTTTGCAACTTAGCAACCAACTGCTGAGCAGACATTCGGTTTCCTGGTTACACCGGCATGTGTATGACCTGTCAATGATGTGTGTTTTCACCTCTTTAAATACAGTGAATTGTTTTCATTTGTGTCAGAATCCAACAGATTTGTCTGGGCGGACATTGTTTAATTTTTAAACCCCATTTTAAAATGAAGACGTATTTCTGATAGACGCAGAGTCAGGGTTTGAGGCCTGTCAGCAGGCTCTTTCTTTTAGCACTGTAGATTTCTTTTTTGAGTAGGTCGGCAACCGGCATATCACAGGGGGCTTTGGAGCAGACATACTGTAATATAACTTCAGCTATGAAACAGCTAGTTGGCCCAAATGAAGTCTTGTAACAAAAGAACAATTTGTAAGGCCCAGTTCTGGTTCAACTTGCTACTGATATGGCTTGGAGGACAATAAAACACTAGAAAAAACGACTCAAAGAGCATGAGGGGAAAGAAAAGAACACAGAGAAGAAAAGGGCAGCACAGAAAAGAAGACAAGTGAAAAAATGCCACATAGCCAAAAGCGATGCTTGCATTTAACAGTTTCCATCCCTCTTTTCCTTCTGTGTCTTTGTGGTTTCCCCTCATTCACATTCCTGGTTTGTCTCCATTGTGTTGCTCTTCCTGTCTGTGTGTTTATCTGGTTGCTGTTCATCACATCATTAAGGAAGCTGCTGCTGTATTCAAGCCTGGTTCACCTCTCTGGTGTTCACCACCATCTGTAAAGGGATGGGGGGGGGGCGTTATTATTAACAAAATAATAACCTGCCATTTCTGCCATGGCCTCTCAGCTTTACAGAGTTGCTTTACACTTAATACAATCTTTGGCCAGATGCTATTAACCTGATTCTGGAAACAACTATAGCCCTAATGCCACCTTGTGCCAAAAAAGTCCCTTTTATACTGATCGCACTATATTTAAGACGATAATTGTGCGTTCACTGAACCAAACAAGCATATTACAAACCTGCTGTGTGCTTTTAAATAGCATATCACAACTCTGGGTTCAGAGGCCTCACATTTCATACGACAGTGTTAGTTTAATTGCAAATTTTCTTCCCTGGTGGCATATAGTTGGAACAACAGTGTCCCTCCATTCCATGTTCTTACCTTTTATATAGAAGCCAGGTTTCTATTGAATGGCCTTAATGTCATTTAGTCCTGTTACACCAATATCAAAACATTTCTGTGGTGACACTATTAATTAGATTGTTCTTTTTCTCCCTCCCTCACATATGAAAATGTGAATATTAAATATCATGTATCATCACACCTTTAGCATCCTCATTGAAACACATTCAGTGAGTTCCGTCTAAGTTATACAATGTACATCGAATATAGCTTTTGGTTGAGCTAAATGTTCGGCGACATGAAACTATTGCAGAAAGAGTAAATCCCAACAATCAACCACTATACAATTCAGAACTCTCCAAAGAGGTGACCTTCATTTCTTTGGAGGATAGCTGCATCAAAATGTCCTTATTATTGTGATATAAAAGCATCACTACAGCCTAGTCTGAAATTTGGAGTACAGTGCATGATAAAATGTCAAAGCTGAATTATTCATTTTAGAATGTACAGATTTTCATGAAAATACATACAAAATATAATTATACAAATCATTGCAAATCCACTTGTACTCTACTGTTTGTTTTTGTATGGATTTCAATACCAGTAAATGTAGTATGGTGAGCCAATTAGCTTTAGTGGAGGAATGCGCTCTCTGGGTGTCCCTAGTCATATAGAATTTTTTAATATAATGTTGTAAAAGGTCACAACAATGGGAAAACTGGAACACCATTAACTGTTCTTTCTGATATTCTCAAATTATAATTTAATCCACCCTGTGACACTTTCCTATGGCCTCAGTTATTTTGAAATATAGTACGAGAGAGGCAGTAGCTAGTGTCTACAGAGTTACATGAATGCACAAGTTCATCAGCATTAGAATATATTCATATTTGAGTTTAGGATAACTTAATCAAGATTATTTTTAATGTACATTTCAAGACCAAACACAAGAATCGATGTAGAAAGATACAAAACAATCAATAGACCAGACCTGTGAAAGAACGTAACCATAAATATAGCACAGAAACGCCAGCAAACATTTATAGGCATGTCATGAAGACTTAAAGGCCAAAGGGGAAAACAAGATGTGAGGCCATTTTTAAAGTGTCTCACTGGAAGTAGATCTGATGACGTGAGGGAGGCTGAACTATCATCAAGGGGCCCCAACCTCGACTGTAGAACAGCGAAGAGTTTTTTTCAAAGGACCCAAGGGCCCTTGCGGCTGAATATAAGCATAGGAGTTAAGTAGGAACAAAGCTCACAAGAGAAAACTTAAACTGAAGAGCAAAAATCAAGAGCAAAGAAAAATCAGCCAAAAGCCCAACAGCTTTCTATTTTGTGCTTTGGATTTCTCAGACAGACAGAGATTGCTGATACACTGCAGATCTAACCCAGTGTAATAATCTAAAAATTAGATTCAAAAAAACTATTTGGTCTACTTTCTAGTACAATATAAAAACAAATTTTAAAAAACAGGTGGTGCTGCTTTGTTTCTCTAACCATGTGTAAAATAAATGCTTTACTGCATTGAACGCTTGTCCATGTCTGAAACAGAATTGCAGACACAAAAATTTTTCTGCTCTCCTCTGAAACTGAACGGAAACATGTGAATATCTGAACACGAACAGACTTTAAACTCAGCTCAGTTTGATTTTGTGTCATGCAGTATGTCTTGGGTTGGTACGTGTGTTTAATAACACAATAGGTTCTCAGTCTTGGTTTGCTTGATATTTCTGTCTCATGTCCCAGCTTACTGATTGTCAGTTTGTATCTTCACCTGCCATCAATCAATATCGATCATCAATTCATCAGCAAAGCTGGTCATCACTGGTCATCAGCCACCCTCAATCCCTTTCCTCATCAGCCTGCTCCCCTTCTCAACATCCTGCCTGCTTGTCATTCATTGAACCTTCCCTGCTTTGGTATCAGGGAGCCAGTACTTGAGCTGATGACAGGATCTAAAGCGTTATCTGTTATTAACCAGCCTAGAAGCATGTTAGCAAGAGTCACCATGGTAACATGGTGATTTACCCTGGGAAGAAGTAAACTAGCTGCTTAACACTGAAAACTTACCTTGATAACCACAAATACTGTTCCTTGGTGCAGGCATATGGCATAACATCCACACTGCCCAGAGACTCTATGACCTTAAATTTCAGCTAACAACTTTAATTTATTTCATCATTCAAAAGTGATGACCCTCTCAAAGCATCTCCCTGCAGGAGATAGTACGTACATTAGCTGGTGTTAGACAATAAACTGGACTGGTCAGAAAATGTGGACATGGTCTTTGAAAGAGGCCAGAGCCGTCTCTATTTTCTGAGATGGCTCAGGTCCTTCAACATAGACAGAATGATGTTGTGGATGTTTTGTGAGTCTGTTGAGTCCACTACTATCATGTATGCTGTTGTCTGCTGGGGCAGCAGCTTGAAGAAGAAGGATATAAACAGACTCAACAAGTTAATCACGAAAGCCAGCCATGTTGTTGAGGGGGGGCTGGACAGTGTCACAGTGGTGATGGAGAGGAGAATTTTGTCTAAAGTAAGGACAATAATGGACTTTTCTTCACACCCTCTCCATAATGTCTTGATTAGCTTCTGCAGCTCGTTCAGTGACAGACTCATCCACCCACGCTGCTCAAGAGAACGACACAGGAAATCATTCCTGCCTGTGGCTGTCAAACTGTATAATGACAACTTGTAAATAACCTTAAACATGTATACTGTGTATACTTAACTTACATATCATGTTGATCTATATTGCAGATTTATTTCTATTTATGCACATCTTTTTACTTTTGTCTTCTTTTTTAATTTGAATTATTTTGATTACGCTGCATTTTTTGCTTAGCCCTTACTCTTACTGCCATAGCTGCCTCTTCATCGCTTGCTCAGGAGCTATGTGACTTTTGGAATTTCCCTCCGGGGATAATAAAGTATTTCTGATTCAGATTCTGATTGGTGACATGCAGCCACTTTCCCTCTCCCCCGTGGCTTCCACAGAATTTGGTTTTGGTTGTACCTTGATTTCTACATTTACATTTCCTGTTAAACTCTATAAATAAACGTATGTGTGGCCTCCCCTACTGTGTCCAGCTTTGAGCAAGATTGGGACAATTACACATATAACTAATGGATCACTGTGAAAGTCTTTATCACTTCAGGATAGATTCTAAAGCTGTGTCTCAATACACACATCTCTTTCAGAGGCTGCATACAAAGTACAATTGCGTCACAGTGCCATGACTCGTGTGTGGCATCTCCATGAGTCTTTTACTGTAAATGCTTCTTACTTCTCAACTGATACAGTTAAATGTAATTATCAGGCTCCAACTCCATGCAACGAACAGCAGTACACATGAAAAACAAACAAGGGGCATTTTGACATTCTCGTTGTGTCCAACTGCTGCTCTGTTGCTAGGTAAGGCAAGGTGAGGGAAGAACAAGCTGATGAAGCAAAATCCCGCAAGCATCCTCCATAGACCAGACAGTTACATTTCATTTAGCCTTCAGGGTCTACGCATCTCACGTGGCCCGCTCCTCCTTGGACCGAATAGACTCCGTATAGAAGTAATGTGAGAATATAAACTCCACCTGTATTCTTGTGAGTCTGTATCTGTCTGTCACTGATGTTACAGCTGAGCAGTGTCATCTAACTCGTCTCATGAAGGTTTATTTGATATTGTGCCCTCATATGAATCCTGGATATCTGCTTTTGATTACGTTGTTTTCAACAGGACGTGAGTCCTCCTTTATCTGAATATTTTGTTGTATAACAATTGTAATCAGTGATACATAAGTGTCCACGCAATACTTTCCCTCTCATCAGTGGTCATTGTCTATGAATTATGAAAGAAGGTAAGTGAAACCCAGAATAGAAAGGTTGATAGTTTGGAAATGACTTGTATCCTGACAGTTTTTTCCTCTTATGTATGTTGAGTTTTTCTGTTTATTTTATAATTTTTTTCAGTTTTTATTTTCTAAGCAGTTGCTTGAACACAAGAATTTGGCAATTTGGGATCAGTAATTTAAAAAGCTGTACCTACCGACAGGAAGCTTCACTGAGAGCTGTGATGGTGGCAGGCTGCTTCTATGCCTTCATGCGGTCCATGTGGGTGGACTGAGACTAGCCCCTTTTAACCTGAGCTGTTTCAGTGTGTGAATATGAATGCAGCTATGTTTCTAATTTGTAGAAAATGTGGCCGGCCATTCTCACTGGAATGAATTTGTTTTGTGTATAATGTATTTCATTCATTTAGTCTCTCATTTGCACAAGAAAGGCTGTTATGTAGATATTTTTTGCATTTATTTTAGAAAAGATTTTTAACTTTTACTTCGTGTTTTGTTTGAGTCAATGCAGCCCAACAGAGAGTATTTATAACATTCCTGGTCATGATCCATCACCATTTCCTTTGTACACTGTGTGTGTGTGTGTGTGCGTGTGTGTGCGCACATGCTTCAGGGTGATTCTCTCTCCATCAGTAAACCTCAGCTCTGAATTCCCCTGCTTCTTATGTCTGGTGAGTTGTATTATTGTATTAGTCTGTTCTCATTGTTAAGAATTATTGTGGATAAAACCACATCTTCTGCTTCTTAATATAATGAACTCGAATACCTCCTGGGTTTTTGGTACTGTGGTAAATAGTTTTCCTCGGATTAATTTACACTAGAACTGTGCTCCTGAACGGGCTCTTATGTAAAAACAGCAATGGGGAACAAGTAGTGAGGCAATTAAAAATATCTGATCTTTAAACAAAGTGTTATGCAAATATAATCCCTAGTGTTGGAAGGGAAAGAAAGATATTAAATGTGGAATTTACTTTGCGATTGATGAGATCCCTATTTTATAAACTATAGGATTTATGAAATGTCATGTGATTCTCGTTCAGGGTCTGTCTTCAGGCACTTATGACTCACATGATTTTCCCTGGTCCTTATAGAGGACTATGTTCACCATCATATGGATGCTGCTTGCTCTCCATGATGCAGAAAACATTAGGTTTTGCAACACACAGTGATTCAACTCTCTAAAAATGACATAATACATTTTACTTGTAAAGGCCGGGTTGCTTCTAAATACATAAGCACTTACTGTGTACCTGTCATTGTGGAAGATTTTGCCGTGTAAATAACTCAAATACTCAGAAACTAAATCTGATTCAGTTCCATCCGTAAATTTTGAGACCAGACGAGTCGGGGTGAATTTCTGGATCAATGTCTCTGTGACAGGCGAGTTATGGTATCACCTGGTTTTGTGTCACTCAGCAATAAGACGCCTTCGTGGTGGATCTTTCAAGATTAACGTCCTTGTCATCCACCGTCATATATGGCATATGTGCTCCAGGTAACCTATGATTATTTCTCTGCAAATATCCAAACAAGTACCTGTCATCCACATCCTGTCAGCTTTTACAGGTTCAGCAACCATCCCCTGCTCACTAGCGAGAACAAAAGCCGAGACTGTGACTTTTAATTTGTCTCAACAATAAAGCGAGAGATTAACATAGTCATGCTTGTGTATCTATGACAGGCATTAATGCATGATATTTAAAAGGAAAAGTTGTATTCCTCCAATTCCATCAGAGACAATATGCTTATAAGCGTGGGGGAGTGTAAAACGCAGATAAACATGAGGCATGATTGGTTCACATCTGGTGTTTTGAAATGTTCATTTTCACCCTTAATAACTTAATTATCCAGATGACAGCTCTCTGTAGGAAATGTCAAGGAACCTTCTCGGTAAAGCAGCTTCACAGAATTGTGCCTCACTGGTGTCGCATTTGAAATCAACAGTTCGAGTGCTAAAGCATGAAATATCTTTGAACACGCTCCTGCTAATGACTTTAGAAAAACGATTTATTTGGCACAGAAGAAGAGACAAGCTCATATGACTTCACGTTAAACAGTGAGACAGCAGCTGTATTTCTCCTGTCATTGTTTTCGCTTTCTGTTTCCGTGTGATCACTTCTCAAAAAGTCTTGAATAAAGAACAAAATTGGTTTATGGAAGTATTATTCCTCACAAGGAGTGCAACTGGTGATGCACAACGGTCTGATCCAAACTGATCTTTAGTTTGATGCTATGAAAACGGGACTGACGTGTGAGTGGTTCAGCGTGTGCAACGATGGGACCTCAAACTCTTACTTCGAATCCCCATGACTATTCTGCACAGTCTCTGGCTCCAAATAGTGTCACCAGCAAGAGACAAGATAACAGCACTCATATCATATCCGTGATATTCTGGCTTTCTTCTTGTACAGTGAAATGAAGTGGGTCATTGGTATCAACATACAGTGGTCTAAGAATGGTACTTACTGTAATTCTGTATAGGGGACATTTTCTGGACATCTCTGTCCAGCAGGCTTTAAGAAGCTATGGTTCTTTTCAGTGATCACAGATTGTAGCAGAGTAAGAAAACTTTAAATTCCCCACAAAGAATTTTGTCTGAACATTTCAAGGACTTTTTGCTTACAAGCTGAGGTTCAGGGTTCGAGCTTTACCTTGAAAACAGTTAGTGGAGGAAAAGGTCTGAGCTCAAATCAACATGAAGTCTTCTAGACAAAGGATTTTTAACATCTATACATCCTTGAAAATCCCATCTGCATGTGCGTAATGACTGAAAGCTCCAGGGCAGACGCTGAAGGGAACAGGCAGTGAGAATTGCGTATTTTAGGAGAGAGAGCAGGAGACAAATACATCATTCTTTACTCAGCAGTAATATCCATACTTTTGTAATTAGATTTAATGAGCGCTGCTGATAAACTCGGGTCAGTGAAATTAGCAGGGATTTTGATTTCATTATCGAGTTCAGCAGTTCACAAGAGCCAGATAATACAACATTGTTGTAGCTGTTAAAAAATGGATCGTAGCTAATCAAGGTTTTCATTTTAGTGGCAAAAAAGGACAAGGCAGATATATATACCGAATTGCAGCAGGACATTTTCACTGATTCATTTGATGTTGACACTGACTTTTTTATTTAACAAACAAACAAATTGCAAGTTTAGATCACCACATCTTGCTGAATTTACAGAAAAGAAAATAACATGCAAACGATTTATATTATTTTTCTCTTTTTGTCTCAGAAACACATAAATAAACTAAGAGTTTACTTTTACCTTCACAATAATGCAGAGTTTTAAAGTTTAAAACTTAAATCATGCTGTTTTCTTTTTCGTTATTCGGTCACAGAAAGTAACACAATTCACATCTCTAATACGGAGTTAAAATATATTGAAATTCATCAAATAAACAAAGAACTGATTTCAGACAAATTAAGCCACATGTTCTGCAGGTACATTCAATTCAATACTGTTTTACATAACAATTATTTTAAAAGGCCGTCATGGTCGATAAAGATCATGATACAACATTTATGTTTGCGATGAAACATAACACAAGTCTTTTCCACTGCACACAAAGCACCATGAATATCATGTTGGAGCAGATTTCAGTCAATAAGCGATGGAGCACAGGACCTTATAGCAAAATAACCTATATACACTCTAATAAAAATGTAAATCAGTGAAACCAGAGAGGCAATTACATTTAATCACATCTGCTCAGATGTGATTACACTCACAGGTAATAATAAAGTGAGTGATAAGATTTGTGGGTGTGTGCATGTATATGTGTGTGCTTTTGTATTTGTGTGATTGCGGGCAAGCATGATTCTCACTCTGCAGAGTTCGTTCTCAGACCTCTGTTGTTCAGAGTGGTGTGAGATATTTTTAGTCATCTTGCAGCGACTTTACACAGATCAGCTCAACCTGAATTTGAACTTACTCAAACAGGTTGTGAAGCTTCCTGAAAAGCGACAGTCTGCCTGAATTGCAGCATCAATCTCAGTCAATCATTGGTGATTGTATAAATGTTGTAGAAGCGATACAGCGTCACTGCGCAGCATTTTGTCGGATAGGTGGCATTCAAGACAGTACAGACAACGAGCGGGATGAACTACGGCACGGCACTGAATCACATCAATGAAACAAAACTGAGCAAGTTTGTCTGACAATAACTAACATTCTTTTTTGGATCCTCATCGCTAGTAAAGCTACACTCAGCGCTGATTAAAAGCAGAGATTCTTTGCTTTAAGCAATCTTGCTCACTGGGATGATTGGCCTTGAGCCTCTTTCAGTGCTGCTCTTGTTGTTCACCTCCTGGACATCTGTATTGTTGCCACCTGAGGCAACCTTCCTCTGAGATGACAGCCGTGTCATATGTAAGAGGCAAGTGTTGTTTTCTAACTCGGCCTGGGTGATCGTTCTTCGACAGCACCTATTCAGACCATGGCGGAGATGAATAGTGAACAGGCCGTAAGTAATTGGGTCAAGACAGGCGTTGAAGAGACCGAAGATAAACAGCATGTGAGTCAACGAGTGGGAAACTGTCTCCTCCATCTTCTCAGGGAACAGCCAGTACCACAGGCCCAGCAGGTAGTACGGTGTCCAGCAGATGATGAATGACGTCACGATGACGATGCTCATCTTGAGAGTCCTCATCCGAGCTTTCGGGATGTTGTTGTGAGAACGGCGGAGATGGACGTCTCTGGACACCACTAGAAGAAAACAAAAATCTTTGTCATGCACAACTTCTCGCGTCAAAGCAAACATTATTAGGTTTTGGAAGAAAACACGAGACTCACAGTTACCACGAGACATGCGGCTGGAAATCTCCACAAGGATTCGTGTGTAACAGGAGATCATGATGACCAGAGGCAGGAGGAAGAGGCACACGAAGGTGAACATGTTGTAGAGTGTCTCCTGCCAGTGCTGCACGAAGCTGCCGCGAGTGGTGCACTGGGTGAAGTTCTCTGGGACTGTGATGGTCACATTGTGAAATATAAACATCTGTGGGAAAAGAGGAGAACAGTGCTACTTTGCAATTAACTCAAATCAGTTAGAAAAACAGAATGGTGCCTCAAGTCATTGCTCATCTGGGATCAGGCCTGTGACTTTTTAATGATTAACATCTGCCATCATGATGTAAGTGCTATCCATCTTATCATCTGAGGGATCCCAGCTGACATTGGGGCGAGAGGTGGGGTACAACCTGGACAGGTCACCAGCGCATCACAGGGACAAGCAACCATCCGCAGTCAAATTCACACCTACGAACAATTCAGTGCCTCAAAATAACTTAATCCCAATATGCATGTTTTTGGAAGCGTCAGTACCCAGAGTTGACTCACGCAGACACTGGGAAAACATGCAAACTCCACACAAACCACTTCTTGCTGTGAGATGTCATTATAACCACTGTACCATCATGCCACCCATGCAGTGCCAATCATTGGCATGCATCTTGGAGGAGACAGGAACAAAGGGAGGCGCTCAGACGAGCTGGAAATGAGGATCTACAGGAGCAGATTTCAATTTTTCCCTCAATCAGAATGTGATTAATGATTCATCACCTGATCTGATGAGACAGTGAGAAGAATGGCCGCAGGGCTGCTGAAACAGCTGTTCTGTAATATTAACAATACCGCATGATTGTAGAGAAGAACAACAACTATTGTTTATTCATAACATAGAGACATTACTTATGTATATTCTAAAAAATCATCAAAACACACATTGATTTTATGCAGAGAAAATACAGCTAATTGTGATGACTACCTCACACTGGATTAACAAATCATACCTGTATAAACATTCAACTACAACTACTGCCCTACAGTTGTATGCCTCTGCCAATTAGTAAATACAATTAAAAAAAATTTAAAAAAAATTATCGAGGAGATGAGGTCACTGACCTAGACCTTTGGACCACCAAAATCGAATCAGTTCATCCTTGAGTCAAAATGAACATTTCTACCAAAAAAAAAAGGGTTCCCTTCATACGTTTGTGAGATATCACGTTCACAAGTAAAAAATGATCTAAAGCCTTGTGACCTTTCAAAGCACATTTTTGCTTTGAAAGGTCACAAGGCTTTAGATCTTTGATCACCAAAATCAAATCAGTTAATCCTTGAGCCCAAGTGAATGTTTGTACCCAATTTGAAGAAATGTAATCACTTGTCTTTACAAGAATGGGAAGGACAGGCAGACAGACAGGAAGACAGACAGGCAGACGGAGGGACAACCTGAAAACATGATGCCTCTAGCCACTGTCTATCACTGGCCGGGAGGCATAAAAACCATTAAATCAGAAAAAGAGCAGAGATCAAGTTGCTGGATGTAGTTTTAGAGGAAGTTGGATTAGTCCATGGTTTGTTACAGTAGCTTTAATATTTATATGCACCTTATATTATTATCTGGTAATAAGTCCACATATCATAGTTATATAGAATAATTAATGTTTCTTAGAAATGTTCTAATGATTTTGAATCAAACTGTTGCACATACTTAAATGTGCAGAGCATTTAGATATATAAAAATTCAACCGTTATCAGCCTCTCACAGCTGACGGTGATCTTATCGTTTTGAAAGGATATATGGGAGCTCTAATAGACCAACATTGGTTCAAATACCGCTCTGTAAGAAGATTGACACGTAACATTTTTCATTGGGCACAGAAACCCTTTTGAAGACATTGAAGATAAAAAAAACTATAATATTCATCATGGACGAAACGGTATCCCATGAGACATCTGGGCTCTGCATTCATTGAGGGTTGTACACACGTCCAGTCCTTTGCTGAATTAAAATCCACTAATTGAGTTTCTTGCAGACAAATTAAGTCATCCCCGAAGGACAAACACTCAATCCTGGTTTACTTTAAAAAACGGATGCCTTTATTGTATATTTGATGAAAATGAGTTAAGAAAAGACTTAAACTCAAGATATAGTTCCTATGATTCTCTGCTGAGGAAAACACACAAATAGAAAATAGATTGCATCTGTAACTTCAGAAAAACAGGCCACAGACTGATTATAGCAAAATTAAAGATGCAAAACATCTACAATGTGCATGCTTCTATAAAAAATGATGGTTATGGTGGGCTCAAGAAGTGTTCACTTAAAATATATATATATAAAAGTGAAGAGATCTGAACAGAGTCAAACCTCGAAATATTTAATGCAGTTTGTCCTTGTAGCACGACTCGTGCCACCGCGGGTTCCTCGTCACCGATGAGTCAGTCAGTATTCGGTTTACTGTCTTTATTCTTCTTCTACACACATCTACACATGCATAGTTCAATGTTCTTTTGCTGGGCTTCCCGGGTTGCCTCCAGCTTCTCCTCCTGTGTGTGTGTGTGTCAGCCGGCGCTGTCCCAGCACGCTACTGCTGATAAAAGGGCGGAGAGAGTCATTAGCCAACACAGTATACCTGTACACAATCAGACTCTCTCCCTGGCACCAATCCCTGAGCCACCTGCCACCGACACTAACCACCCCCCACTACCACAGTCCTTTACATATCACACTGAAAATAAATTGACTACAAGTGCCTTTTATTCTACACCTCACACTGGAGGGATGAACACACATTCCTCCAAAATCTTCCCTCATTAGTGGTCTTGTGATGGCGGTGGAGAGCTCAGTGCAAAACGTTTCATGTGTTGAATTGGGTTGAAAATCAGCGAATGCAGAGGCCGCAGCCGTCCGCCCCCACTGCAGGTGTCCAGATTGAAATCAAGAATAATGAGAGGTGCTGAGTGTAAAACCCATCAGGCTTGTTCCTGCTGTCTTGTTTTCATGTTAACGATTCTTCAGGAAATGTCTGTGTGAAGACTCTTCCAGGTGAACACAATGAGTTATGCATGAGCTATGTCTGTTACAATCTCAGACAGGGTAAAATTGGGTGGGTTATGATTGTTAGATGCTTCTATACCTCTGGACAGGAGTGTTTCAAGGGATTTTGGGGGCCCCAGGCAAAAGAGGCGTGGGGGGCCCTACATTGAACCATTGAACAAAGTGCATACTGCATGAAACCCTATCCCCCGCATAGTCCATCATTCATACACATCTAGACATTCTAGTCTTCAACCTAACCTGTAAAACCACCAAGCTTTTGGTAGAAAGTTAGTTTCATGGGGCGTGTGGAGGTGTTACAGTCTCCTGTCATAGAATTTAAGCAGATTCTCAGCTCAGGGCCCTATGCAATTATCTGCTTTGCCTTCCCTGTTCCATCTATTAACATAGCCTGTGGCATGTGATAGACAAAGGGCTTTGAAAGAACTTAAGCACATTTTCCCATGAGACCTGTGTGTATCAGAGCCAACGTCAGTCTCACATGCAGTACACACTGAGAGGTAGGAGTGTAAGATATGATACTGGCACTGTGCTGATCTAAAGCTCTCAGCCTTTGACCTTCTACCTACAACTAAAGCAGTGACTCCTTATTAGTGTCCTTCTCAATGTCCACATCACATGTGTTAGTGTCCTGTGTGAATTTAATACAGTCAACTCATGAACTCATTTCCAAATGGCAACTTCGATGATGTCACCCACTAGTTTGCGAGCCACTAGCTTGAAGCCTTGATTTTGGCATTTTGGCATTTGAATTCAGAAGTAACATATTTGGAGGAGCGGGAGGTGAGCCTGACTGAGAGTTCAAGGACACAGCCCGCCCACCTCCAGCAGCGACCTGCACTCATTGGATGCTACTACCCGTCAATCACACTGTATCCACAGTCTGATGCATTCTACAATGCTTTATCATCTGTTTTACTCAGGATTTACAAATGAGTGTCATGCTGTGTATGAGAGGACTTCATACTAGAGATTGAGACTATAAACAATATGAAAATGTTTACTGACTTTATAAATCAGTGGAGTGTTTTTCTCATAGATGTCTGTATAACAACCAGTTGAGTCATCCTCTGCTCATTATTTGAGAGACTGGATGTTTCAGACATCTCCATTTTCTGGACCCAGAGTCTACGTTTTCCACTGCTTTGCTATTATTTATAAATAAAGGCTACTCTACGACAAATATGATAATGTCAGCATTCAGTCTATTTGCTGGGTATGCCTAACTGAGAGATACAAGCATGATCCTCTGGATTCCTTGCAGCAACTATAATCCAAGTTTGTAACCTTTTTTTATATATATCTGGGAAGCTTGACCGTCGTTTTTTTATTCATTTCCAGAAATGTCCAGGAGCTGTCAGTGTGTAATGTCTACCTTTTGTGCATTTTATGCAAACAAAATAAAGTAGGAGGGGAATAACTGTACAGATCCAGGCATGAAGTCATTTAGAGGGGCAGATCATGTCACTGGGTTTATGTGTATCTGCATCTATTATTCATGATTTGCCGCTGCAGAGAAATTGTTACAGGCTAAAATTTTGCAGCAGTAAATTACAAGGACAAATTCAATTTATTCAACAGGTGTATTCAGAGCTTCACCCAACCCATCGATGCTGCTGTCATGTTTGAGACCCAGCAGAAAACAAACTACAGCAACATAAACATTGAGGTTGTTCTATTCCTATATCTCTTCCTCTTCTGTAGCTTCAGGGTGGATAAATCAGCTTATTTCACACTGTATGATGGAATGATATTCTATTCATATCACTGAGGCCACAGTGTTTGCACTGAATCAAGTGTCTAAACCCAAGATCCCAGGTGTACATTGCTGCAGCATTCCATCAAATGGAAATATGTACAGTATTGTTAATCTTTGTTGAACACAATATGCCGTGCACAAAATAAACTTTGGGTTGTATTTGGAGATTCAAAGGCTGACATCACTCAGCAGGTCATCCAGTCCAGAGGGAAGTGTCAGAATTCAATGACATGAAAGCTGCATGCAGCAATAAAACATGGGATTTTTTAGACATTTTACAAACATGTCTGAGGTTGTGATTTCTTTGAAAGCTGTCATCTTTAACCATCGACTCACTGTCAGTCAGGGCAGAATCATGGTAATTTGCCAAGTTATGTTCAATCTAACTGAAATGTCTAATGCTGAAACTGAGAACACCCTGTGTGCACACTGAAGAGTCCCCAATCAATCTTAACTTTTTATTTTCTAACAATGTCATTGAATAATGACAACATTATGACATAATTTATACCATTTGACAACAAATTATAAATGTAAATAAGCTGTAAATTGTTTCTCTATTGTTATTAATTGTAAACGTTGATACATTGCTACACAATTGAATTCATTTTCTGAATTGATCTATATAATCCTTAAGTCATGTACCCGAAGATGGAGATACCTTGAAAACTGCCTTTTCTTGACTTTGTATGACGTAATTCCTGACTTTGTAGTGATTTTTTCATGATGGCACTCATTTTCTGATCAACAAGTTTTTGATTGTTTTTCTAGCTCAATTATTTACAGATATTTGTTGCAAAATGGTTTTTGGACAATATTTTTCTTTAACCGTTAAAGGTGGGTTGGTAAGTTGTTTATTATCTTATATGTGGAAATCCTCTTACCACCCTGAGCCATATTGTTTCGAGTTTTTATTGATTGTACTTGGATTTGCTCGGCTTGTGCTCAAACTGTGCTGCTATGCTCTGATATTTTGTTGTTGTTGTTTTGCTCTCAAATCAAGAGACCACACTCTTTGAATAAAGACAGGGGGGGAAACTCACGATTTACACTTTCAAATAAAAATCTGAAATCTACACTGTACAGTAAAGGAAGCTTTAATTGCACAACTGATCTCAATGATTAATTTTTCACTACATTTAACATTCAAGTGTAAAGGGATCCTGGAATCACATGATCTCATTCAGTTTTCAATTGTGGGCTCCAGGCTGTAATTGGAACATTTCAGCTCACTTGTTTGCCGCTGCCACTCCATGAAAGAATGCTTTGGTCAGACTTTGGCTGCTGGCGGGTCTCCAGCTGGCTGCACCACATCACAGTGACTCTCATGATACAGGTGCAACACTTTGTACGGAGAGAGAGCGCCATGCAGACAGGATTAACCATTACAGGAGGAGGAGAGAAATGAGATATCCACTACATTTGAATTCTTATTTAACTCATTGCTTCCAGTTGGTGGGAAATTACAGGATATTGACAGATAAGTAAAAGCAGAAAGCCAAACCCTCCCTGGAGTGATGTGGGGGAGTTGGGGGTGAGGCAAAGGGAGTGCATGGGGGCAATTGAAATTGCTTTAGAAGTTTCCCAAGAATTAGGGCTGGGCAATAAAATAATATTAATAATGATTTCTTACCGATATATTGCTGATTCATTGTGTGAGCACAGTGAGGAGGTATATCACATCATTGATCGCCCACAGATTTGTAAAATGCTGTAAAGTGTTCTCTGCTTATAAAGAAGAGTTTCAAACTCGACCTTCACTCAGGAGCAATAATCAGACTTTTACCTAAAATAAACAATTATTAGCTACAACAGCTCATATAATGGCCTTTTTGTGAACTTGCTAAAGCAAAAGTTTTAGTTTTGGTTTTCCAATACATCTGCATATGCTGACGTTGACATGTTTCCATCTCGAAGACAAGGAAAAACATTTTACAGACCAAAGTCTCATTTTACACTGAGCTGATAAAAAAATGTAAAAGGACAAGATGCTCTTCACAGAGAAAAACTCAAGAGATCCAGACAGGATTTAAAATCACAGAAAGAGCAGTGAATTCTCTAAAACACAAAAAAGAAACTGTTGTTGCCACACAGCAGCAGTAGAAGTTGTAACCCTCACATTTTTCTTACTTTTGACTGGTTTTACACCCACATTGCACTCACACAAACAAATTACTTTTATTTTCTTTCTTTTTTGGGGTAGGGAATACATTGGTACATCTAGAGCACACATTTATTTGACTTTCGTATGTTCAACATTAAGTTCCCAATACTGAGTTTACTTGCTCCCACTGCCAGGGTCATCAGGCAAAAAAGAGGGGCACCTATAAACAGTGGGCTTAAATACAGGAAATGCCAATAAGGCTGTACCACATCAAGGGGGGATTGGGGTTATTAGGTTAACATATATCCTTAACTTTATCTGTCTTATGTTTGTTTCTCAGATCAGATTTACTTTGACATATATGATTTTTTACATCAAGTTATAAATCCACTCTCCCTGTTTTGTTTCTTTTGTTCGTTAATGTTGTTGTGTTTTATTTTATCCCCCTGTAGTGTGTATTTGGGTTGATCACACAGTATAAATATATGTCCATTTTGTTCTGTCTCTGTTTAGTCAGTATGTTTGCGGGCCAGCGTTTGATGTGTTTATTTCTGTTCCTCTTTTATATGTATATATATAAGTCCAAAAGTTATTGCTTGATTTTTTCCCCAGTGGATTGTCATTATCGCACTTCAGCGTGATTGAGGTGTTGAACAAGCTTCTTTCACAAGGCTGCATGCTGACGGACTCTGTTACACAGGTAAGGTCAAGGTAAGTACTGAGCTAACTGCAAAGAGCCTAATTCAGAAGAATTCATTAAAGAGCCTAGCTGCCACTGTGGATGTTCTAAACAAAATCTAAATGGCATATGATGGTAAAAAGAGGTTCCCGCCCCTGCATCAACCAGTATGAATGAGAGTATGTATAAAAATTATCTTTCATGTCATGACTCTATTCTTCTATGATCTTATGAAAGATCTCTATTTTGATGTGGAGGTAAAATATGTTACGTTCCCCAGAACACAGCCTGAATAAATGTTTAAATGGAGATCTGATCCTGTGACCTTCCACAGTAGAAACAAGGAAAGTGGCATGTGGAGAGTGTGCAATATTCAGTCGAGTGCTCCAGCATCAATTCTAAACCAGCTTGTAGTCATACCAATGACTTCTGCATGCGTATTAAAATTATTAATAATGATCCCCCATTACACCCCTACTCCTGTCCTGTTGTTTGTCATAGTCCAGTCTAACAATGCAAATGTCCGGAGTGTGAATTGGACTGCGTTCAGACAGGTAATGGCACAGAATGACACTGTGTGCTGGTGGCAACCAGTGAAAACGTGGTTAGGACAAATCCAGTTTGAGGTGTGTTTTACACTTTCATGTGAGCAGTGACGGTCTCTGTCTTTAAATATCAGTGCAGTTACAGATTACACACACACACATACCTCTTACTTACAATATGCGTTGCTCACTCTCCTTAAAGGTCCAGTGTGTAAGATTGAGGTGAAAGGGAACTATTGGCAGAAATGTAATGTAGAATAATCCTCCTGATGTTTTCACTAGTTTGTTTCATCTAAATTGTACAAATTGTAGTTTTCTTTACCCCAGAAAAGGCCCTTTATATATAATACTTTATATTTACATGGAGGGGACCCTCTCTACGGAGGCCCCCATGTTTTTTTAATTAGTCCAGACTGGACAAACTAAACACTTTTTGAGTTTTTATGACAACTGAAGCTACCACAGGTTCTTTTTCATGTTTGGAAGGAAAGGGTGAGTTGAGGGGTGTTCAGCTGCAACATGCAATTTCAACACTAGATATCACAAAATTGTAAACAATGTACCTTTAAGCTCTAGATATCGGAATTTTTATAATGCTGAAAACAGCAACAATAGTGAGCTGACACTGACATTCAATCGAAAAGGCAATTTCTGGAACTTGACTGATGTAATGATAGGCCGATAAAATGCAGCCAATATAAGCCTCGTGTATATGAAAACTTGTTTCTTAATAATGCAGAAAGAGTGCATTTAGTGAATAGGCTGTAAAATATCCACTAAAAGAAAGAAGCTAAAACTTTTTGAGCTGAGAAACACAGCAAAGTTTTATATATTATTTAAGTTATTTAGTTATATATATATATATTAATATTCCTAACATATTGTAATCTCCTCCATTGATAATATGAAAATGCTTATTATAGCCAATTTAACCATATTCCTCTGATTGCTGTTTGTGTCTTAAGCAGAGTCTTAGAGAGAATAAGATGCAGCATTTTATGCAAGACAGCGTTAAGGGATTTGTTCTGTGAGCTTTCACAAATAAAGAGTGTAAAGGATTGTGCATGACTGTTTCCCTTTAAAAAATCCTTTGCAGATGCCTTTCAGCAGGAAGAGGTTTTTCAGAGGTCAGGGGTTCTTTCTGGATTCCTGCTGTGATGGTGTAGAGAGAAGTTCTATATCCAGAGATCAAAAACTACTGCCATGTTCGTTTCCCTTTTGCATTATGCATCAGTCAAAAAAAGGCAGTTAATCGCTCTTGAACTTCATAAAGCAGAAATTACAGTAGGTTAAAGAAAATGATATTTGTTTTGATGTTAACAGCTGCCATCTCTGCTGCATAAGAAAAGGTTTCAGATGCACAGCAGCAGATCTGCAAGGACAGGGACGTGTTTTCCTTCTCTCCCCTTTAACAGGGAAGCGTTCACATTTTTGTTCCACAGTCTCTTTCTTGTCACTTCTCCTTTAACTCAGTTTAGACTCTCAGCTAAATCTAGCTTGTGGCAGATGGCTGTTGAAAACAAATATATTAGGGCCAACCCAACAGTGCATACTAAATAAGCATATATGCCTTGAGAGCAGGTCACTGTCCATTATTATCACTTAAAAGCAAAAAATATAGATATTTTAAGAGATTAACACACATAAATGATATTTTTCAATTTACATTTATTACCAAATTTATAAATGATTGCCACCCAGTGTTTCAAACCATCTTAGACCTTGCAGGGCCAGTGGTTACGTAGAGTCAAATCTATGCTGAAACTAAACCCCTAAACCACCACACCATCAACCATTCAGAGACATCCCCCATCCTCACACACACACACAGGATACACACACACACACACCGTTTGAACGCTAGCTGAGACTGCACCAGCTGTACGGCTCGGGACAACCACCCTCCGGCTGCACCGGCTGTCTTGGCCCCGGCTGTCTGTGTCAGCGGTTAAAACCATTGTCTTTGTCGTCAGGAAAATCTGAATGCGAGAAACCTCTACTTCGTATGGCACTGCTGTTAAAAAGTGTGTATTGATAACTTAAATAACTTAGCAAACCAATTGTAATGGTGTCTCGATCTCCCTTTCGCTAGCTCGTGCACAAACACACACACACACACAGGACACACTTGTGTACTCAGACTGGGTAAATACAACATAACTTGGTCTCCATGTTCGGAAAGGATGTACGATTTGTTTATATTGAGCGGGGAGGTGAGATCCAATCACAAGACGTATGATTCCAGGTGTGAAAAAAAGCACATGTTAATATCAGGCGTGTGCAGTGTTTCAGAAAGAGGCTGAAAAGAGGAGCTGCAGTAACGGACAGTTTGGGGAAAGAGATATTTTCTGAACATTTGTGCATTTAAATATTACAAGCTATGATTTCCAGTAATAATCCAAATTAAAATCATGAGCCTGAAAATACACATAATGTCTCCTTAAAAAAGAAAAGTCTAACTCAGGCCACGTCAAATGCATTTGTCACTGTTATTGTCACAATATCTGCATCATCATTTGAATTATACATGCTCTGTGAATCTGTGAATGGTGGTTTCAGTGATTCTAACCGTATTGATAATTGCTCAACAATGATTCAATACAACACAGCAGTGGAAAAAGTAGGAGTGTGACTCCCACAGCATTCAAATGGTCTTATTTGGCAACTCAGGGGAAATATTTTCGAGTAAATCTTCGAATTTATTAGATATGACTTACTGCTGCGAAGACATCAACAGATATCTCATATCAGTCGTTGAAAATTTATAGCCCCCTAAGTCTTAAGGGTGTATGTTCTGAATAAGAATTAAACTAACACTATACTCAGAAAACAATGCTAGAGTTATGTTTCAACGTCCTCTTGTTTTCAGTTCTTCAACCAAAGGTCTCTTCATTTTCAATGAGTAAATGAAATGCTCATTTATTTCACTTTAACCTAGATGGACTGATAACTGTGGTCCCACCATGTATTATTTCACCACACAGCAAGTTTGCTTTCCATTAAGTGTTTTCTGACTCATCTCTCTCCATCCTCTTTATTTTATAAAGAGGCCTCTGCATTCTAGAGCCCCAGGACCTATTTTGATAATTGTGCACCCCATGACTTGCATTTAGATTCTGGACAGTATAATCTCTGTCATACAGCTGTGGGCAAGACAATTACTGGCTGTGCCACACAGGGATCACATAGGATCACTCCTATGATGCTGTGAGTGACTGCAGCTAAGATGAAAGTGTGACATTGATATAGAGCGATAAAGTCTGCAGCAGAATGAAATACTGAGGTTCAATTCCAGTTTCAAAGAGAAAAATGAAGCAAAATCAAAGTCTTGAGAAACCAAATAGAGTATTTCAACTAATGATAATATAATAATAACTTTTAAATATTTTAGGTCTGTTTTTAGATTCACAACTTTCTCTCAGTTTTCAATCATACTTTATTTTTTCAAATTAACAAAAGAATTGGGCCTGATTTGGCTCAGAAGAGAGAAAGTTGGTCTGTAAATACAAATATTGGGCTTTGAAAAAACTTGGTGAGCCTAGCTCAGTTTTTATCAACCTGTAACTCTGTACAAACACTCATTTTAAATAAGTGATTTCTACTTGTGGGTCAAAAAAGAATCCCAACTCAATGTGCTTGACATAAACGGCCTATGGTGCTTGATCTAGTACCCAGTCCCATTTCAAGTCGTCTGCTACCAGATTAAAGTGGATTGCTGAGGGAAATAAACGTGTTCAATGAACCTGATCTTCAGTCAGTCTACCAACACCAGCTCTCATTTTCTTTGAATTTCTATCGGCTACGTTAAAATGCATTTATTGATCACATTGTTTAAGAGCACTCACAATAAACAAGTTATTCTAAGTATTGCACGTTTACCATAGTTATTTTATATAATTATGTTATACAGTTCTTCAAAGAGAAAGCGTTTGAATGGATTTTTCAAATAAAGCCAACTGGTTATATTCGACAATGGAGAGGTTCAGCCTGTAATTGTAGAATTGATGTTGTTAAAATCCTGTATAATGCATGATCTCTGTTTCCTCAGCTCCGACTCCGTCCTTGACAAGTTCATAAATAAATGAGAGGTTTTGCAGTTCAATACTGACTTCCCTCACCCCAGTGTGGTCCACTTACCTTCAGTGAGGTTGAGATAGATCTTTAAACCTGATTAGGTTCTTGATGAGCATTACCATAATTTGCAAATCTCCTTAAACACTGTCAGGTCAGTGACCCATGGGGGACATGCTGCACCTGATCGGAAATGAATTCTGATAAATGTGAGCAGCTGCCTTGTTTGTGCTCAGCAGTTACGACCAGTTCAAGGAGTGTTTCTCTTTTCTTGTTTGGCAAATGGAGATTTGTTCTGATTTCCATAAAACCTTGCGTAAGAGGAGAGATAACCTTGTGTACCTTTGCAGAGGTATATGTCACTCTAGTTTAATAATGAATTCAAATAAATTTAATTAAACCTAACCTAACCCTTTGAATGCAACAAGGGATGGCATAACACACCCTTTAGATGTCTTGTAGTAAAAGCACAGTTCACATATTAAGGAGCAGGTAGTGCTGCAGAGTCCCACAACTGCTTATTTTTCATGTTACACAATATATATATATATATTTTCTTTTTGCCTTAATTATCTAAATGCTTTTTGTTGAATGTTGTTTCATTCAACAGACATAACACAAACAGTAATTCACCTTCATCTCCCTTTTCAGCAAAATTCAGCACAATGGATTCCTTTTGAAAAGAGGAAAGCACAACCACAGTTGCTCTCTATACTTTCTATTCTCATCCACCTGCCAGTGAACAGTGATGTGTTTTTGTGTAGAGAGAAACTTCATATTGGTACAGAGGAGGAATCTGTGTGATTTAATAATCAGAGAGTTGCAGAACATAAAAATGTCATCTTAAATCCAGCCCCAGAGACACCTTCCATTCAATAGACATCCAAACCCAAGAGCTGAGCCTAGACAACTCCCAGATAGTTGTGATGAGGCAACCTGCAAACAGACCAGTTTCAAAACAACACTGCTTTCCAGAAAGTACAATTATTTGAAACACAGACAGAAGAAACTAAAAGTAAAAATAGATGAGTGTTGTGTCTCTGAGATCATTAGTTAGCAGAATTCTCACTGTTCAGAAAGCGGAGGCAGATCCTGACCAGAGACTATACGTATAAAGATGGATGACACATCTCCACGAATCCATTCAATTTAGGTGTTGATCCAAAGAAAAAGGCGGATTTGAACTTTTGGTTTCACTTTCTTTAACACTGCGAATTTCATTAATTTCTCAGGGAGTAATTCATGGATCATAGTGAAAAAACAGAAACAATGAAGGAACTAATGTCTGCGGTTCAATTATAGGGGACTACATGGCTTTGGTGGATGCATGCACTCCACTGACTGCCATCACTTAATTTCCATTACCTCAAAATCTATATCATACTAATACAATTACAAATAATGATGTAGCTTATAAATAGATATCAGTATTGTTTTTTGCTGTTGCACTTGGCTGAACTGTGACTTGATGTTTTTGAACTTTCATGCAAAAAGAATATTTATATTTTGCATTTGAACATGTTGGACTTTTTACCTGGGGGAGTGACAGGATCACACTCATGGACCAGGCCACGGTCAACATGATTTTGCTCTTCCTCTTGGCCTCGCTGATGCCCAGAGGGTTGAGGATGGCGGACTGTCTGTCCAGGCTGATCACCACGGTGACGAAGGCGCACGAGTACATGGCCACAAGCTTCAGGAACATCAGCAGCCTGCAGGCGACGTCCCCCGCCTGCCACTGCACCGTGATGTTCCACACCGCGTCCACGGGCATCACGATGAAAGTCACCAGCAGGTCGGCCACCGTCAGGTTCATGATGAGGATCCGGACGTGGGACTTGCGCTTGCCGCCGTTGCTGGCCGCCCACAGCACCACCAAGTTGCAGACGGCGGACACGGCGCACAGGGTGAAGGTGATGATGACTCTGGCTTTGGCCGCAGTGGAGAAAGTGGGCAGCTGGAGCGCGTCTCCTTCTGCGCTTACGTTGCACACGGAGGTGGCTCCCAGGCAGCTGCCATTCACCGCTGGATCCGTCAGCTGGTGGAACATAACGAAACACCTGCTCCTGGATGATGCGCAAACACAAGCAAGTCAATAACCCGGGGTATTCCTGGAGATTGTGTTTTTTTACACCGGTGTGCCCAACTGGAACAACTGGAACAACTGGAACAACTGGAACAACTGAGAAAAGAAAGAAATTATGTGTTGCTTTTTATTCTCCACTGGATCAGTGATTGTTTTGTGCCACAAGTAGCAGAGGCTGTGCGTAAGAGGCGCATTCTTAAAACGAGTAATTACTGACGCGTTGATCCCAATATAGGCACCTCATTATAAAGCGTTTTAATTATTATTACTAAACAACACAGGTGAGGAAACACTTACAGTAATAGTAATAATAATGCACAAAGTGCTCCTCTGCTTCCTCTAATTAAAGACTTAGAAAATTAAAGAGAAAAAGGGGAGACACAAAATAAATCTTCATTAAACCACTTTATCCCACAGATAAAAAATAGCTTACCTGTAATTAGGAGCGGATCTGAGAGCGGAGCGTTAATGGAGGTGTCAGTGCGCGTGTTTCTGCTGCAGCAGACACTGCAGCTGTTGCTTCAGTCCGCTTCATTCCTCCGCTCTGACGCGCAGAAAGCCATTTGACATAATCCTTCAATGAACCATGCCCCCCTCCCTCCCCTCCCTCCCCTCTTCTTTGACAGGTGAAACACATCCCAAAAAAAATCCCCAAATGGAGAAGCAGAGAGACGCACACACCACCAGCACTGCTGCTGCAGAGGCATTTGTCTGCAAACCTAATCGAAAAAATTAAATCAGACGTGTTGGTTTTGTTTAGATGTGGTGGATGAGAATTGTTTGGCTCTGGAGACAGACACAACAGCCCATTCATTTCATCTGATGGCTGACCAACTTCTCCTGAGACAATCATTAAGTGTTTATTTGTCTGGAGGAGCCTGGAGCAGTGCACAAGATGAATTTCTCTTCGGTTTTTGCTCTCTCAGTCAGTTTTGTGTTACAAGATATTTCATGCAATGCTGCAGGTGATAAGAAACACTTTTATTTGTGGTGTTGAAGAATTTTAAGCCTTTTGCATTCTTTTTTTTTTCTTCCCTTGGATCAGGACAGGAAAGAAACAGTTTTTATCTACAGTAGCCTATGATAATAATCATAATATCACAACATTTTATTCATTTCCCTATAAAAGAAAATAATTCAAAATCATCATCCTTTGTAAATTTTGGAGCATGACAGATAAAGCACAACAATTAATTACAATAGACTCAATGCTCTTTATGTGAAAATGAAATTGCAAACACCAACACAATAAAATAATCCACTTGCAGACTCTACACATGAACAACAGTCACAGTAAAGCCAGAAAATATAACTAAGGTTTTCAGTTTGCTTCTGGAAGTGAACACAGAGATGACAGATCCCACACTCTCAGAAACAAAGGAAGATACAACTTGAACATCAAAGCTGAGAGCAGCATTGAAGGGCCTTGGCACCTTTGTGCATGTTGGCGGGGGGGGGGCTGCAGATGCTGTGCAGAGTTACCGCAGAGCGACATGATCTGTGGAGCAGCCTGTTGTGTGAATGGATTGTTTGTCATTTTAAACTGGGATGCTTTTATGGAGAACAGCTTCCTCTATGGATAAATCCAGGTTGAGTCCAGTATCATCCATCTCTGCCACTCGTCCTTTGAGGGCCGCAAGGGGGGCTGACACAGGGCTGACATGTACTGAAACAACAATTCATGCTTACATTCACATTAAGAGTCTCCAACTGACCCAACCCCAATGTGCATGTCACATGAGAGGAAGCTTGAGAACCTGAAGAAAAGCTACGCAGACATGGGGACGACATGAGAACTCTACACAACCTCAATTTAACCTGAAACCTTCTTCCTGAGAGAAGACAGTGATTTATATTAAGTGCTAACCACTGCACCACAGCGCTGAAACTCCAGTATCATTTTATGACAAATGTATATAAAAAAATATTTTTATTTAAGCAATAACTTTTACTCAGGGACGAGTCACAAACTGTGAAAAGAGAGGCATGGCCCCAGGGGCGCTAAAGGCCACATAGTCACAATCCTCAGTTGGTTGTTCTTTGATGTATTTCAAAATTGTTTTGGAATATAAACCACAAAATCAACCCAAGTGGTGACAATCTCAGTGACGGTGACTGGGTGAAATGTGTTGAACTTAGTGATCAACTCAATGACATTTGCAGCAGAACTTTACAGCGTTCCTTTGGCTCCACTGAGCGTTTTAGCATCTTTTAGTTTTGGCTTGCCAGCCCACAACTTAATGCTCTCTTGTTCTTGTTTAAGTGGGCTGCTGGAAAAAGCTCCAAAAACCCAATTCACATAAGATAAAGATATTCGTCTTGATAGTTGGCACCAAAAACCGAAAGCAAGTATTCAGAGTTTTCACCGTACACATGTTGCAATGTATTAATTTACCTCACAGACCACCATCGTTTACAGCATGAATGGTTTTGCCTCTTTCTTTAAGGGTACACAATCACAACCTCCAGCACTGTCACCATTTTCTTTGTTCTGCTCTCCAGTGGATGTATTGATGAACAATCAACAATCATGTTAACATAAAGGATACATGAAACGGTGTGGACAGGTTACATCATTTGAAATGGATGTATCTGTTTTTGTATGTAAATTATTCTTTTTTTGTACGTAAATTATTCTATGTTTGTCATTTTCAAAGTCGACATTTGTGTATTTGTATCTGCTGCACCAAAGTCGCCAAAAACATTCAATCAAATTTCCACAAACGTTGGGTCAATGGGGGACCACAGGTAACTGTTATTATGTGAATACTGTGTAGAATAAAACGTTTAAATAAAAATAGCACAACAGTGATAACTAGAATGGTCTTTTTAATTGACTAGATAGTGATTTTTATTTGAACCTGCACCAAATTGCAAAAACTAATTAATAAACTTGACAGATTTCTTTTCATTAGAACATTTTTTTGTCTGAGGAATCTCATCTAATTAATGTTACAGAAATTGGAAAAAAAGATTCCTGAATCTGCCTCCTGATCCAGATCCTCTTCCTCGGGTCATTTCCCACCCCTCCACACAATTTGATGGAAGTTTGATGGAGGAGTTTACGTATAATACTGCTGAATACAAAACAAACGCTGATGAATGGAGGTAACAGTGACAGCTCATTATGACAGAACAATTCTTCTGAAAGTTGGTGAATAATAACATTAAATCATTACCTGACTCTTCACTACCGGCTGCTACTCTGAGATAGACTCAGCAGGATTATTTGTCACGCCAGCAACAATCGTCTCTTTTGTCCGAATGCAGACGTCTCCTGTCAGCACACGGTAACCTATAAACAATGTTATTTTAGGTTTCACATTCTGTTACAAATACAGTTTCCCTCCTGAGCAGAGGTAAAACTCTACTTATTCTTTGACACATTTAGAAAGTGGGTCATCATTAAAGAAAAAAAACACAGTGCTGTTTGAAGAATTTCAAAATGTGACAAATGGATAGTAAACAAAGGTAGAATGACATCACTATAAGGAAACAAGCTGAGTGGCATTTTGTTTCAAGCTGTTGAAAGACTTTATTTTTCAGTGTAAATTTGAAAGTAGACATTGTCAATAATCCCAATAATTGAACAGAATATGTTTCACGCTTCACTGAGATCCTCTTTACTAATCTCTAAAATCTCCAAGTTATTATATGAAGTGGTTGTTTATGGAAGCTGAGGCTGTGGCTAGATGACAGAAAAATTCATTTTCATTGATCGCACAGCTACAAGTCATGGCCTGAGGTGTATCCAGCTGTCCTGGATTATGCAATGGAATAATTTCTGCTAATTTCCCGCTGTGATAACTGCAGTAAAATGGATGCCGTCACTTGTCTCCCTGGAGTCAGTGTAATTTATTCATTCACTGTTTCCATTTAAATAAATGTGTTCGCCACTTTTAGCTGGGGTTGAACCCTCCCCAGGGCTTGAGGCTGCCAAAGATAATTGTGATTAAGAAATATAAACATGCCAGGGTTGTTATTTTGGGGTTTTTAAAATTCCTATTATGTCACATAAAATTTTTGCCTTGTTTTGACAGTCAGTGGAGAGAGATGGAGAGAGAATAGTCGCCCTGAGCCAGATTCAAACAGGCTGTCCATGGTGTCAACAAATTCATCTTGGATAACCTCAGAACAGGGGGGAGGGGTTGCTGGGGGAGGGGGAACTAGATGCAGAGGAATTGTCCCCCACTTCATGCATTTTTCTAATCACCACTCTCAGTGAGTCCATTTTTCTTCTCACAAATCAGCATGGTGAGCTGGAGACCATCTGGAAAAAAATATGATCCTATAGGAATTAAATGATCAACTTTATTTCAGTCACTTACAGTATCCACTTGGTACACATGGTTACTGAATTCTCACCAAATCAGTCACTCATCAAAAACAGAAACACATGCAATAACACACTGTGAGAGCACATCTGTCCACCATGATTCTGGTAATATAAAATAAAAGGAAAGAGGTCTGATAAATAAGATTATTCATTCGTCATAAAAAGTAGTAGAGAAAATAAACTTTACTTAGCAGTATGATATGGATGAAATACCCGCCCAATGAAAAACATTAAAATCTGCTAGATTCAGATATTTATTTGCATCTGCACAAGTGGTACCCACTCATGAATATACCATATATAAGAGTTTTTAAATCAAGATCTGTGCATCATTCCCTGAAAACGTAGCTGAAATATTGAATAATGCCTTAAAGAAAGTGAAAAATGTTTCCTGCATCGGCCCCTTCATCTGCATCCGCACCTACATTTAATGAGTTCTTACCATACCCAGGCCCCGACCCCCAACCCGGCAACAGGTCCAGTGGAAACACATTAAAGAACCAAAGACATAAAAAGGAGCTGATGCCTTCATGACTATAAATGGAAGGACGCCTGCGAGCTAGTTCAGGCAGCTAACTCGAGCTGTGCTGCTACAGTCATGTGACATACTTCAGTCTCCACAATCATCTATATTACACAGAAAATTTCCCATCACTCCCTTTGCTTGTCCAGCTGCTACCTCAGTATTGCTCAGTTGCTTCAGACCCTCCACCACCCCAAGTATTTGCTCATCACTCCCATCATATCTGTGTAATCATATCGGGGGGAGGGATTAAGTCGGAGCCTAGACGCCAAACACTATCCTGTTCTGCTGCTGCAGTAAACGTTTGAACATGAGTTTTCGGACTGAAATGATAATAACTTGGGAATATTGCAAAGTGATGGTGGCAGGGGGTCAGTCATGTTTATTGTCTTCCTGACACCCTGGCCCATCAGTGTACGAGTCAGTCGTTCTGGAGAGGGAAAGACACACCTATAGTTTCTCATTTTTCTCCGAAGGGACTAACGGTCAGAGACTGTGCAGATCTAGTACCAGACAGGGATGCAGTGTGTCGGTACGTTACTTTGTACAATGCCGTTATTGTCCTTGGGGGAGTGTTTGCTTGTCTTAGTCTCCGCAGGAAGTGGAGGCGTTTCTGAGCTTTCTTGTCGTGATCCGTGATGTTGGTTCACAAGTTCAGTTCATCGGAGTGCGCAGACATATTTCTGAAATCAACAACTATCTCTGGGGTCTCCTCTGCATTTAAGAGGTTATTGTTGCTGCATCACGTAGCCGACTGGTCCACCTCCCCTCTGCACCGTTGCTGATGTTTGTGTTGAGACGAGACCCTGCTGTGTCATGCGCAAACTATATGCTGCGGCTGGATCTGGCAGAGCAGCCATGTGTAAGGGAGAGTGAATTTGGCTGAGCACACATCCTGAGGAGAGCTGCAGAGCGGTGTGTTGTAGCCGTGTCATCGTCTACCTTGTCAGCTGTTGTGGTATACGATAGTGTCAAATGCAGAGCAGAACTTTCTGAGCAGCATTCTGACACAAAACCTTGTTTTTCATGTGTGTTAGTGTCTCGTTAGTGGACATCATCCGTGGACCTTTTGGCCTATTGTGCACATTGGTGGTGATTTGATGTGCTGCTTCAGTAATAATCTGTATGAGGTGGCGTGTCATTTCAACAAGATGCAGGAGACCTCTTTGGCACAGGTACGATGGTGCAGGTTTTAAGGGCTTTGGAATGACGGACAGGTGTCTGTTATGACGTCTTTCAGTTGCTCTGTACAATCCCTGAGAACCTTACGGGGTGTTTTATCTGGTCCTGAAGCTTTGGGGGATCAGGACTCTGCTCTCACTGGTTGTGGTGAGACATGCAGCCTGTTTGTCAGGCAGTAGAGGGGCGTTCAGGGCAGGTGTGTTGTTCAAGGCCTCAGAGGATAAGTCATTTAGCTCAGAGTGAGAGTGGTTACTGTCACAAACCTGTGGGGGATTCCCTGCCACTGACCTCATGTGTCTCTGTTATCTGGGATGTGACTGTTAATCCTCCAAATGAACAGCTGTTTCACTCTCTGGATGCCCTGAGACAAGTAGCTCTTGAATTTTACTGTTTCAAGTGGACTCAGCTTTGCTTTGAGATGATATCCATTCATCCACCCACTAAAACAATCAATGTCTGTGACATTAACTGGATATTTGAAGTTTAATACATGTCATTAATGTTAAGACATTGGGCCGCACTCATTAATATCTTTTTTTAAAAATTCTGAAATTTTTTCCCAAGAAGTTTTCTAAGAAGATTCATAACACGTTCTTAAACTGCAGACTTGTTCGCATCGGTGATCTCTATTGATGAATGCCATGTGTTTGTAAGTTGAAAGCTCTTCAGTTCTTTCCAATCAGCACAGGTTAATGGGATTGATCAGGACTGGACATGCCGGCCAGGTTCAGATAAAATGTTTTGAATGATATTTTGGTTCAGGTCCTGCTCGAAGCACAATGCACATATGAAGCTCTGCATCGTAATTTATATTTTCTTAAACAACTGTAGAATTATAGGTAAAAAACACAATGACTGATTATTTTGTAGAAGCATTCCAGTTGTCAAGTGTGTGTAGATTCTGTTCTTACATACAAATCCCAGATAAGAAAACATTGGTGAATGTCAGAATCTTAAAAAAAACATACAAGGTTTAAGAACGGTTGGTGAATGAGGCCCAGATAACCTCGAACCAAGGCTTACTGTTATACACAGAGGTTCAGTCAAGGTGAAATAAACTTCAAATATATGTGAGGGGGGAAAATGCTGGATGTCCTGTGTGACAGTGGTCATCGTCAAGTCAGGAGTACAGTTAGTTGTCATGGAGATAGCTCAGACGTATGTAAGTATGAACACATACTGCTGTGTGACAACATGCGGCTGCAGATGACAGGTTGAGATCGGAGATGGTCTCTGGCATCAGATGTAACGTTTGGCTGAGCATTTCGTCTTTTATCTTCCAGCTCCATGTTTTGCATTCAGATTTATCATTATTCATAGAAGAACAGCATGAAGTCAAGTTGCCTTTCTCTCTTTCTGTCCACACTGCTGAGGATGCAGCCATAGAGATATGTTGCTGATAATATATACAAAATGTTTTAGATCTAAATGACTAATAAATTAACAAATGAGGAAGAAATAATTATCTGGTAAAGGTTTGGTTAGGTTTAGGCACAAGAATGTAATTATCTGTCACGTTACAAAGTTTAAAGGTACATTTTGTTCATGTGTGTAAATCACATCTATCTAAAGATGGACGACATTATGAAGCCCCAAAGGGGTAGTAAAGGTTTCTTGATTAACCCCTGGTGTCGAGTTGCAGTGTAGGCCATAAACCCTGCCTCACTGATGTTTATTTTTCCATTAAGTTTGGTATTAATTAGTTATTTGAAGCTATAAAAAACAGGATCAATTGCTATGATTGACAGCTAAAACCAACTCATGATTGGTCAAGTGCATGTGTTGGTGGGACCTCACCACAGTGGCTCCATTCTCTGATTGCTATAGCACAGACTCTGATGCAGCATTCGAGTCAAGGATATTTTGGGGTTTTTTTTGGATTGTGGTTACAGGTGGAGATGCGTCATCCATTTTTGTAACTATACTATATCGTTTATACAGACTGTGTATAAACCTGCTCCAAGGGCTGTTTATGTTGGTTTTATTGTGAAAGTACACTGGCTAGATTCATAAACAGGAAGGTTGGAAGTGAATCTTTTTTTTAAAAGGTTCTGTAAAAATAAACTGGCCACAGCCGGGAGCAACATGGTTGTTTTACCATTGCAGACACAATGGGTAAATCATCTGTTGTCGCTTGTTAAGTGGTTATATGAAAAAGAAGTAAGTGAGCAAGTTAAGATAAAGGATAAACCCAATGTAAGCGTAATATAGCCACTACACCTGCCACATTACAAAGAGTCTGCTAACGTAACTCAACACAGCATTCAATGAATCACCATTTCTATTTGAATAATGTTTTGCTACATTTTGTTGAGGCTAAACGTGCCCCGGGGCTTCGCACCCTCAAAGAAAATGTATTTTTTAAATAAAATTATTATTTGCAGATGGGCCAGGGGCCGAATTCAAACACAAGCTGCTGTGGTACGTACACAGCCCTGACATATGGTCTCCACTTAACAAGGTGAGCTAGGTGTAGCCCCAAGCCAGAGTTTTCAGAATAATGATGGGTGTAGCCAAACCATTCTCTGCTACAGCCATGGCTCATTCAATGAATTTTTATTTGTATTGTGCGGAATCACAACACACATTACCTCAAGGCCCTTTACATGGTGAGGTCGAGACCTTACAAAATTATACAGAAACCCAACAGTTCCCACAATGACCAGCAATTTACAACTGTGGAGAGAAAAGTACACCTTTAGATCGATTGAGTTTGAAGCAGGAAATGAAAAGCTGTCAAAGTAATATGTTTTTTGATGCATCCATTATTCACCACAACCTTCCAATGGGATTGTTCTTCATTGGAGGACAGTCACTAAAAGTCGTTGGGACTGGCTCTTCAGAAAGCATGAAGATGTGGATATTAGCTCCCAAAAAAGGCAGTATCTGGATGTAACGTTAATCAAAATTGTTTATGATATATTTGTAAGGCATCAGAAAATCATTTGAGTTCTATGGTTGGGAGAGTCTGTATAAAACATTCAGCTACATTACTGAACATGGAAAATATAAATGACTTGTCATAATAACCAGCAGGGACAATGTCAGAGCAAGTGGATACGTTGCAGAAGCATAAACTAGGCTTTACATTAGTCCCTCCATTGAGCCTTTATAGTGTTTAATAAGTAGATTAGATTAGATTAGATTTCCTTTATTGTCCCTCAGTGGGGAAATTCACATGTTACAGCAGTAGCACAAGATTTAACTCCAAAGAGAGGACAAACAAACAAACAAACAAGCAAACAGAAACACACAATATCAGGTAGTATATATAGCAGCAGTTGTACATGGGCAAATAGCAAAATTTTTAAATTGTACTGTGGTTATTGCAGTGGTTAATTGCACATTGCGTGTGTGTGTGTGGTCTACTGGGGGGGGTCAGACCTGGTTGTTAAATAGTCTGACAGCAGCTGAAGTAAGCAGTTGATTTCAGCAAGTTAAACTCTTCATATCCACACCAGCAGTATTTCTATAGAAATACTGCTGCATGGAATCTTCCTTGCATGTTAATGAGAAGTTCTCACCTGAGAGACGAATCTCAATTTGGCCGGGTCAGTCTTGGTGCAATAGCAATTCATCCTTCCATGATCTATTACGCTTTTCTAGGGTTGCAGGTAAGAGCTGCCATCAGGCAAGAGGCAGAGTACACATATAACAGGGCTGACATACAGAGACAAGAAAACTCCAATGAAACTAAACTCAATCTCCATGGGTTCGGACTTTGAGAGGAAGCCAGAGAAAATCCACACACTTGGAGAATATGCAAACTCCACACAGAAAAGACCCTGTCGAAGCAGGGTTCGAACCTGGAACCTTCTTGCTGTGACAAGACATTGCTGATCACTGTACCACCCTCATAGAAATTCAGAAAAAATATAAAATAACTCAAAATATGAAAAGGTACCACTTCACTACCTGATTAACATAAAATTGAATGAAAAACAATATCAAAAAACTTTCTGCTGCAGAAATTCAATTATTACATTTTGATCACTTTATCCACCTAGATTATATGATGGGGGATAATAAAACATGTTGGGCTACGACAGAAACATCAGCACTGAAAGATGTAAAAAATCATATGCAGGGAATGAGTCAGAGGTGTGGATTCGCATGTTTAGTATTTCCATATATGCATGTATTCCTGTACATATGTTTGAAGAGAATGTACTCATGCTGTTTCCAACAAAACGTGTTGTCGTGACCCAAGTGTTGTCTTCAGCCCACAGTGTTTGATGCCATCTGTTAAACAAGATGAGGGCTCCACAATGGTGGGGGCAGCCATCTTATAGGAGTCATCAGGTCTGGTGATTATTCTGCCTGCTTGTGTAACACCCACTGAATATATACGATCTCATAGGGGTGTTTGCACCATGTGAAGCAAACCAGGTCTTTTCTTTCCATTGTGGCTGATATTAAAGGATGGTAATGGCTCCATACTAACAGTCAAATTCAAGAGAGGTGGTTCAGTGTTCCACTCCACATTCACGGACTTGTGTGACAGCACTAAAAAAGGCTTTGGTACTGTTAATGCAGCATGTGATACCACTTCTTATGACGCCCTTGTATTATTAATAAGCTTTGAGCGTTCACAATATTTTTGAGGACAGAGGAGTCAATGTAGGTTTCGCCGTGTAAACACGGGAAACGTGCAGACGTTAAATGAAGGATTGAATCAAACTCTGGAGTTTGATGTGATATGATGAGTGCTGAAGCACTGAACTTGTTCTAATAAGTGAGTCACTCCATGTGCACAAGCTACTGAGCATGTCGTCTATTCCTGAAAACAGATGAGAAAGTCTGAGGGTAGAAAATGTGTGGATGTAAAATGCAGTGGAAATAAGAGACAGCCACAACACTTGAAACACCACTTGAATAAATTACAAGCCCACAACAGCCTGAAGCAAAGCATTGGGACGGCTCAAATTGCAAGAATATCAACATAATGTCTGACCTGTGTGGCCACATGTAAAACACATGACATCACACAAAACACATTTCATATTGAAACACATGCCATCACACAGACATCATGTAAACAACACTTCAAATTACTGAGAAGAGCTAATCATAAAGGAAACATAGAAATCTCACCAAAATTTTAAATTCAGAAAAAATATACAGAACATAAAAGTTTGCACACCTTCCATCAATTCCAAGGAGCAAGCTGAGTCACTTCAGTGTTATTCACATGTAATAAAAATATTTTTGTATGTTGTTTAAATCAATTATTTAATTTGAATGAAGGATGTACTTTATTATTTTAATTATATATATAAATTACATAATTACATCAAATTTTAACAAAACATGAATAGAATTGTAGATCTGAAAAAGTTGTTTATGTCTGTTAAAGGTTCAGTGTGTAGGATTTAGAGACATCTAGTGGTTGCATGTTGCAGCTGAATACCCCCCCCTTCCAAACATGAAAGAGATTCCATAACGGCTTTAAAACTGTTCTGTCAGGCAAAGCTGACTTTTATGAATAGGACAGCTTTCACAATTCTTACTCTTCAGCATCAATCAATCCAATTTTTTGAGCCCATAGTCACAAATCCCAATTTGCCTCAAAGAGTTTAACAAGGTGCAACGTCCCCTGCCGTTAACCTTCGACTAGAGTGAGGACAAACTACAAAAAAGACAAACCAGGAGCTCAGTAAGAGTCAGATGTGAGGGATCTCACTCCCAGGAGGAACTGAAGTGCAGTAGATATCGTTTTTGTAACGGAGCACAAAATAATTAAAACACTCTTGAGATAAGAACGAGATCTGTCGATGTTGAAGTGTTTATACGGCAGTAAATGTCTGACAGAGAGGACGGGAGCAGTATTGCTGGTCAAAGTTGTGTAAGTGAGTAGGAATATTGCACAAGCAAGTAATCTAGTTATAATCATAATCCACGATCAGCTGCCACCACGATCCGTGTTGTGGCCTCCATCCTGGATCTGCAAGGATTTATGATCTCTGAACTTCATGGGTGGATTTCATATTTCTTAGTCTTCATGAATACAAAGGAACATATACAGTACATTTGTGATATGTAAATTAACAGCACTTGCAGCTCATTCTTGTTATGCCTTAAGGTTATAATGATTAATATATATTATGAATATCAAAGGGTAGAAAATGTTGTTGCAGCAGTTTTCTTTTATAGTACAATGTGTCCCAAAGAAAAAAGGTCCGGTGAAATGTTTTCAATCCATTATGACCTTCACTTATTTATTTTTTTTGTTTTATTTCAGTCTAAGCTTTGAAACATCTAGGCTACAATACAATCTCTTCCCCTCTCAATTTGGTTGTTGTTTTTAGAAAAGCACTCAACAGCACTTCCTTTTTACAAGTTAATGAGAAGGGAAACAGGATGTAACGTCCACCAGCTTACTTACTGGTTATTTGCACATGTTGGCTGACGCATGGAAATTATCTCCTCAGGGTCATGTTTATCACAATTATCAGTTTACACATCTTGACGTAGTCATCCGTGCTGACAGTTTTTATTGGATTATTTACTTCGGCCTTGTGCTTTTCTTAAAATGAAGAAAGCTGCGTTTAGTTCCTCGAAAAAATTTCCACCACTTGTGTTCCAATGTCTGTATTAAAGAATGTCTCTATTAAACCACGTTTGTTCACAGTGGTCATGTTCTGCAGTGGATTTGAGCAGCATGACAAATGTTCACTTGACAAACAGGTAGAGAAAGAGAATGACGTGGGGAAGAAATGGTTTCCCTGCCGACCTTTCCTTATATCATGCCTCTCGTCTGATGTCAGCTGCATTTGACTCCAGCTCCCTGTGATCCCTGGGGGATAAGTAGTGTAGATAATGGATGGATTCTTTCTTGCTAAGAGTAAGATAAGAGGATCGATACCACTTTCATTTCTGTAGCTGACAGTGCTCTGAATGTCTGTCCAAACTACAGATGTGGTCCAAAGTAGAGCTACAACTTATTATCATTTTCTCGATAAATTGATCAACTAAATGTCAGAGGATCATTAAAAGTCTCAAGCTGACATATTTCGAGATGTCTTGTTTTGTCTGCAGTCGGAAAACCAAACATTTTTAATTAACTGGAAAAGAAAAGCATCCGATCGTCACATTTGTGAAGCTGGGAACATTTTTGAAATGAACATAAAATGAACATAAATCAAAGTTGAGTCAACAGCATTTAAAATACAGCAGCATGTGAAGGACGATTGTGGCGCTGGAGGATGTGGCAGCAAACAGAAAAGCATAGAATTCAGTTCACTATTTCTCTGGTGTATTTTTTACAGTTGCACTTGTGTTGTCTTATTTATTGTTTTTTTAAATAATTTTTTTATTTGCTTCTTTTTTCAGAGGCTTCTGAGATGGTTTCTTTTGTGACTGTGATTCAGCTGCAGCAGATTAATGATCGAAGCTGCAGTGAAATATTTAGATCAAGCAGAACAGTGTGTTAAAGGTCCAGTGTGTAAGATTTAGGTGAAAGGGAACTATTGGCAGAAATGTAATGTAGAATAATCCTCATGATGTTTTCACTAGTTCATTTCATCTGAATTGTATGAATTGTAGTTTTCTTTACCCCAGAAAAGGCCCTTTATATTCAAATACTTTATATTTACATCGAGGGACCCTCTCTACGGAGGCCATCATGTTTTTTACATTAGTCCAGACTGAACAAACTAAACACCTTTTGAGTTTTTATGACAACTGAAGCTACCACAGGTTCTTTTTCATGTTTGGAAGGGGAGGCTGAGGTGAGGGGTGTTCAGCCGCAACATTCAACTTCAACACTAGATATCACAAAATTCTACACACTGTACCTTTAACTTTCTTCAGATAGAAAATAAGAATCAAGCTAAAGCACCAACAATGATTCACCCTTATTTGAATTTCAAAGCAGATGCTCATTGAGCCTAAAACTTTTTACGACAACAGTTCAGGTGGAGTGGTGGCCACCAAAAAACATTGAACTGTCATGCGATAGGCTGTCCTCTGTTTTCCTACCAAAAGTCAGTATTTGTTGATTTATACTATTCACCAACTAATCAATGCGAAGACATTGTACAGCTCTGAAATGAAATATAATTTTACTCAGTTGATATCATGAAAATAAATTATAATGTTGATATTAATGTTAATAAGCTGTGTCTCAATTCAACGACTGCATCCTGTGGAGGACCTGGTCTGTGCAGTCATCGTTGGCTGCATCCACCAACCAATAAGATTGTGTGGTCTACCTATTTTATCACTAGCTTGTCCTGCCATTACAGTCGTCACCTAGCAACAAAGCTACGGAAAATGTTCTTTGAAAATATGTTTTTTTTAATGTGTTCATTGAGATTTTCAATTGAGTACTTACATTTAAAAAAAAATACTCCTTACGATCTTACCTCGCTTTTTGCTGCCATTCCCTCTTTGAAAAGCAGTTTCTCACTGAAGCTCAATGAATCATGGGATATGTTAAGCTGGGGAAGGATCAAGAATGCAGCCGATGAAGGATTCAGCACCTGAATTGTGACACAGCTATAGACTGTATACTATACAGTGTATAGTAAGATGGGCAATGCATCTCTTGTCTCACTCTATATTTATAACATCAAATATGTAAGCTAAACCAAACCTACCAGAGAAATTACCACTCTGACAAACATCAGTCTGATAAGAACTTCCTAAAATGATGGACACCATGTCCCATCCACTAACATGGAGAAGGTGGAGCTAATCACCTATACTTAAGCTCGCCACAAGTGGTGATCAAGATGCTTTGGCTTCACTTTTGGAGAACTCTTTATGCACAGTCTATGGAACTCAGTGTAATGTGTTGTGTATGCTAATTAGCATTAATTAAAAAGTATAGCTGAGGGCAGTGGGTATGTCGTATGTGTTTCAGGTGATTGATCATAAATATTTAATAGATTAAAGTTCTGACCTGATGGTGGTGCTAGATGAAACGAGAGGGCATCACCAAAGTTATCCTGATTGATCAAAACATCCTAGAAATCTGGTACTGTTATGGAGGCCGATCCTCTGCTCGAACCTCCGCACTTTTCACTCCACTATATCAAACCACATGTTCCTCTACTTTTACTTGAATTGAATTTTACCACTGAGTGTTAACTTCTGACTATAGAAGTGTAGTTCTCTTTTCCTCCACCCTGACTTGTGAGTTACTTTCTGCTTCCCAATGCATTGTCCAGTAATCAGCATGTGAGTATTTTCCACCATATGTGGAACATTGGCTCTGAACTGAACACTTGGGAAATCAGCCACAAACAGATTCACTTGTTTCAAATTCAAATGTGTGCAGCTCAAACATCCCTGTCCATACAGATCATGCCTCCAAACAACAATACAGTTAATTATAATCCAAACAGACGTGCTATTATTATTTCTAAATTCTTAGACTGTTAAATAACAATAATGAAGTTGTAAACAACGATTACACTGAGACTATTCACTTGTTTCTGCTTGTCTGGCTGAAAAACACACAAGAGATGAGTAGACTTGCAAGCAGAGAGAAAACAACAGAGAAATAAAATCAGCAGATGCAAAGACAGACATGGAGAAATAAACAGACTGAGGAGAGTTCAGCCAGGGAGATTGTTTTGGACACAGCTGCCCTCTTGTGGTTATTTCTTGAAATTAATTTGTGTGCTTTGCAAAGAGTACACACCGAACCGCTATGTTTTGGTTCATGCATAAAAACATGCAGAATAAATGTATGTTTAATCTTATAACAAATTGTGTTTGTGTCAAGAATCATTGTGTCGGTAACTCTGAGATTATTTCCTTTTTTTAAATGTATAAATAAGTAGCCGGTGAAGCAAACCAACACCAGGTTAAAAAAAAAAAGATAAACAGATTAATGTGGGCTTTTACCATAAATTATATTATAAACAGATGTATCATGAGTATATGTATCTTTGACATATTTACGTCCAATGTTCTCTTTTTTTCTTGTTTTTCATTTCAACAAGGTTCATCCTTGGTGCCAAGGCTGCATCAGTACCATATCCATATTTATTAATAATTAGAATTTTAAAAGGATAACTGTATTTTGAAAGCACCTTGTACTGCATCCCTTATGCATGAGTGTAGTTTTGTTTTTAATGTATTATCGATGAGTGGTGTGGTTGCCAAAATCTGTGGCATAACTTTGAATTTGTGTCAGTTGTGTGGCACCTCATCTTATTCGTCCATCACTGGATGTGTCAGCTAATGATGTTAAATGAAGATCGAAGGAGGAGAGTCAGAAATGCCCCACTTTTCTTTTTCCCGTCCAACAGCTGAGTGCTGTCTCTGCTCCGTCCAATTATCTGGTGTGTGTTTGTGTGTGTGTGTAGAGCATGAGTCGAGGCCTCTGGCCTGCCACCTGCCTCCTTCCAGCTTTGGACTCTGGACAGTACTTTGTGCAGTGGAGCTCACGATCAGACGGCAATCAGCTCGTTCAGACACACAAACATGAATTAAGGGACCTGGTCACACTTCTCTCACATGTGTGTCATTGTCAGAACAAGCCAGTAGTCACGTTCTGCTCACATTACTGAAAGAAATTAATCATGCGCAGTAAAATGATGTTGTGCTCAGACTTTTAGTGACCTACTTTACAGCCAGTTGACATGGAATTCTATAAAATGTAATAAATGTTTAATTTTCTTCAAAATGAGTGAGCTCCCAGAAATTACATACAGCAGCAATGACAAGAACTGAACATTTACTACATATTTTTTTCAAAATAGGACCCTAAACTGACTTGTAGCTTAGCACAGAGTCTGAAAACAAGTGGAACATACTACACTGGCCCTGGAAAAATAATATTTCATGTGATTTCAGTTCAAACTTGCAAACAAACAAGATGCGGCATCAATTCAGAGGTGCCCGTGTGTGAATTTCGTCATCTTTATGCTATGCTAAAGTAAGCCAAGCTAACTGTGGTATGGTATAAAGTGGCGTCAATCGTCTAACTCAGGTGTATCTAACTCTCATGTAGTGTGTGGGGGGACTTAATGCAACTAGTGTAGTGAACATATGCTCCAGCGTATGCCCGGTGGCCAGTATAGCCTTTATTTATGAGTACACATCTTTCTAGCTTTTTTTAATGGGCCTTTTCAGAGGAGCCACTTTTTTCCACCATGCAGTTGCTTCTCATAGGTTTTCCTTCAAAACAAAGCAGAGGCAGCAGAGAGGAATGCAGACACATACTAATCTGCAAACAAGAGTGTTTCCCAAAATGTCAAACTTATTGTGAGTGACAAAAGTATATTTGCTTCATCTTATGAGTAAGTAAATGTTTGTGCATTGTAATTGCTTTGGAATAATCATATAATCTACATTTAGATTGGTTCCCAATAAACAGGTGTGAAATGGACACTTGCATCAGAAACAGAAAGAGGATGGTGCTTTTGTTTTCCCTGGTAGCTTTCAGTCGCTTTCTCCGGGTAATTGGCAGAATAACCAGAGCGACAGCAAAAGAAATAAACTGTTGTTGGTGGAAGCAAAGAGGTCAAAGAGGGAGAGTGATAGAAAATGAGGTAAATGAAGAGCCACTGTTAGTCAGACTGGGAGAAAACAGCCCTGGACTTATTGTATCTGCTGGAATAAAACCTTATTGTTTTTCTGTCTACAAGCCCAATGGATGAAGCCAGCCAGGGATCTGTCCAGTTCCTCCTGTGGCTGGTCCATATGGGGAGTGCTCTGGCACTGCAAAGACTTGATATTAGTATTTATTTATACTAGATAAGTTAATTAAGTAAGAACATTTGCCTTTTAATTAGCACAACTGGGTGTTTTCATCTACTCTCATCATAGCACTGGGTTTGATATGTAATGTAATTGAGGTTTCTAGTTTGAATCAGTAATCACTCGAAACTGTTTCCCTGCCTTTGGCACAAGGAAATAGTTTAACCCTGTGATGTAAGAGGAAGAATTTCTCTCCTTAAAATGAGAAAGCATTATTACTAGGCATTCACTCATTATTAATAATGCCAACTACATATCTACCTTGCTCTTATTTTAATCCTGTTGGCTCTTGGTTTCGATTATATTAAAACCACTAATGGACGTCCTGCTGCGTGACCCTGTATGTGATTCTCAGATACATTCTTTGGAAATGCACCTCAATAGCATTCTTCACATTCAGTACACATTCCCTGCAACTCCCCTTTTCTCAGCATCATTCACAGGATGAAAGTTAGAACAAAGGTGCTGTTACACAACATGGGACCCCTGCAGTGACATCAGCCTGGCCGTCAGCCAGGAGTGTTAACATGTACAGTATAAATGCATGTTGACAGCATGTGTGAGGGATGTTGTATGTTAACTCAATATGAGGTAAAACAGGTGCAGTCGAGCCATCATTAAAGGCCACGTTCAGGGTTAAACAACCTTTACTAAGTCAGATAACAGGTGATCGGTGCTTATATTTTATTAGACATTATTTAAATTCAGCAAGAAGTTGAATAACTGTATTTCTCAAAATGTCGAACCATTTGTGCATAGAAGGTCTTACTAGTGTGACTGTCTCTCTTCCTCAAACCAACACAGAGACACAAGTACAAGTATTTATTACCTGCAGGATCAACTATTGTGATGCTCTGCTTCCTTGTCTATACCTCAGAAGAATACCATCAATGTAAAATCCCTTAACTGGTTCATAAAGCCTTCAGACTTGTTTCTATCCACCATGTAGAGACCTCAGGTCTTCTCAAAGTGTTATTTTGTTTGCCCCCAAAACAAAAACGCACACAGAGGCGCCTTTTTATTACCGTGGTTCACATCTCTAAAAATCCTTCCAGGAGACCTGAGGTCAGCAGAGAATATTGATATTTCAGAAAGCAAATCTAACCTTTTGTAGTCTGGCTTTTTATTGGATTTTTCAATGTATTAATTTAGACATCTCAGACTATTTTACTTGGAATTGCTTTCATATTATTTTCTGGATTATGTTTGTCTGTCTGTCCCTTTTTATTTTATCTTTATTGTTTTATCTTTATTATTTCATCTTCGTCTTTTCCTTATCTCTTTTAGTAATGTATTATTTTATCATTGTAATTTTGTCTAGTGTTTCCTCAAAGCAAGTTTGTCCTTTAAAACAATGTTTTCTCATTTCCTGTAATTATTGTGATTGCTCAGTGCATTGGTGGGTGTAGGGGTGTAATGTTTTTTTTGCTTTTGTTCTGCTACTTTATTTGAATAAAAAATAGATCTATAAATAAAGTCTGTATAAACACCTAAAAGAACAACATAAGAATTTCAATATAATATTTGTTTTGTGTCATCCACACACATGAACATCCAGTAAAAACATCCAGTTCTGTGTGTGTCTCTGTATAAATCCACCTTTCCTCTTCCACACACTGCAGGCAGCGTCTTCTACAGTGGGGGCACCAAGTAAAACTCCCATTACCTATTATGGAGGGATGAGTCACTCAAACCCACACCTGATTGAATTCAGTGGCTCACGTGCGTAAATATGTCTTACTTCCCCTCCATGTGAACCCCTCACGTAAGAGGAAACATTTCCCAGCTCTATCACTCATTTTGTATTGAATCAAATCATTATCAGCTCAGCTCTCCCCTCCAGACATGAGCACGGTGGAGCATCAGGTTGTTAAAGGTCCAGACAAGCTATTTCCTGGTCTACAGGATCATGTTGGTTGTGTTGCATTTAGATGCATCATAACTAATTGTCTATATTGCTATGTAATTATCCTTGATGTGAGAAATTCTTTTAATTATATGTATTTTCAATCATCATTTAAGTTGAGAAACTGATAATGAGGTGTTTGTGGATGGTAACACATCTTAAGACTGAAGAGGGTGTGACAAGTGTCTGTAGGATAGATGTCAGAACGTCTGTTCCATATAGGATCCTTCAACATTCACGTCAACATGCTGACATAAAAGTATGCAGGTCACAGATGATTTGACAGCATGCATATGTAAACCTCCTCCCTGCTGCCTTTAGTGATAGTTTGAAAATAAGAAAAAAGACTTGCAATAAAAATCTGATGTATTCAGAAGATATCCATGTTCAGAAAGTTTTCATCCCTAAAAGTGTTGTAATGTTCCAGTCGGATAAGCCATTAAATCCTAACTAGAAAAAGTACCACATGCCAGTGAACTCTGAACCTTCGCTACTTTCACCACTGGGGGGGGGGGGTTATGGTAACTGTGTGTACACACCACAATCGTATTTGGAAAGCTGTTGACCTGTGGAGCACTGCAGGGGGTCCTTAAATCTTTGCGGGAGAGCTTAGCAAAAGGCAAAAGGGCACAAGCAAAGGGATAGCTAACATTTTTGAGCAGTTAAGGAAGTATTATTAAATCCTAACGAAAAGGTTCATTGAGCACCAGAGTTTGTTTTACAGTCCACACATTCTAGACCCCCTGCGTAAATCCTATATTAGGAAACTAAAAGTCATTGTCAGGCTGACAAAGGCTGTAATAATCCAAGGTAATGTGACTCAGCTCAAACCTGGGCATTAAGATCTTGCTGTTTGTTAGCTACAGACGACTTTACCTGCATCTTATCCCTATAAAGCTGATCTGAAGTCGGTTCAAGTTCAAACATTTTAAATGCTGTGAGTTAACACCTAAATCTGACTTACACTTTCCCTTTTTTAAAGAATGGTGTATTTCCCAAAATGTAAAATTTCGGGAAGTAGAAGGTCAGATAAAAAGACTGATTCTACTCGTATGGCTTTGCAGAACATATGAAGCTACAACCGACAACAAATTACCTTATTTTAGCATAAACACAAAATTCATAACCTCTACAGTAATTAACACAAAAAGTTGGAAAAATGTGTCAACATTTTCCATCAGGCCAGCATCAGTCAAACAGCCAGTGATTGTTGATATGTTTGTGCGGGTGAATGAGCTTGATGAGCTATAAAATATAAAGACTGGCTGAAAACCTGTCCGACACTTAATGAATTAGTGTCTGATGATGTCGGGGATGTTTACAGATCCTAAATGAGCAGGCTTCGATGAAGTATTGTATACAAACAGTTTTTTGTGTAGTTTTAAAATCTGATTTAATAATTGATCAGACAAGAAATGGCTTTGCCTGTTTTCTGAAAGACAGAAGTCAATGAAACAAAAAGGAGGAATTACATTCACAGAAGTGCTGAGATTGAAAAGTGTCTGATGGTGTTGTGGTACAGCTGCATTCTAAATGGTCTGAGTCCTCGTTCCCATAAAATTATTCACACTGACCTGTCTCACTCTTCTCTGCCAAAAACTGAAAAAAAAATCTGAAAACTGTGTACTGAAAGAGCTGTTGGAAGAAAATGGCATAAAACAGATTTTTCCGCTCTGAAGAGCCACTTCCATCTTTCCTCCAGCATCAGTTCTGCCAAAAGTGATTTATCCAATCATCAACACAATTGTCCAACAGGCATAAACCTCTCAGTTGAAATCTTTGGCTCCTTCTTAATTCAGTTGGCAGCCATCAGTAGCCAGTTCAAGAGGGGCATACTGTGAGAGCCTCTTACAAGAACACCCTCCTTGAACCAAATTATTTGGGCTTTAAAACCACCACTCCACTGAAACAGCCCTGTTATCTGTGACAGAAGTCCTGACGACTGCCCAAGCTGAAGCTTTGATATGGATGTTTTATGGGTATCTCATGCCAGGGAGAACATCCTAGCCTTCCCACAGGAGTGCCTGATGGCTGTGTCATGGGGTCCCTTCTCTTTGCAATTTACACAAATTCCTTATGTCCAAATGACCCCTCAAGGCTTCTCATATTACTTTAATGCAGACAACATTCTCACCAAATGACCCCATGATCTCAATAATGGATCCATTCTTTTATTTTGTAAAGCTTTACAGACTGCCACTTGGCACTTGGAAGGCACATTCTTTCTACATCGTCATCGGTACTGAAAAATCTGAGTCATCTCTTACCAGATCTGTCTTGCGCCAACATAAAACCTGACCAAAAAACTTTTATTATCGGAAAAACATTTCCGGAACAATGCAACTCCCAAGACAATACAGAGACACCGGTGCACACTTTAATTACTGAAAGGATTAACTCTGGTATACTCAGCTCTCTGGTCTCCCTAAGGAGAATATATCTCAACTACTATTGCTTCAACACAGGCCTGCACACGTGTTGACTCAGACCAGATAGAAAGCAAACATTATGTCTCTCCACTGGCTTCCCTGTCTACTTCAGAATCGATCTTAGCACCCTTTCATTTAAATTGGCTCCTTCCTACGTGATCTTCAGAGTTTCCTATTAACGTTCTGGGACCCTTAAATCTTCCAGGAGTGCCATATCACATCCTTTCTGAAGACCTGAGTTGATATTTGTAAACGGAAATTCAAGGTCTACCTTTTCAGTCTAGCTTTTGATTGAACTATATCTCTAATTATTTGTCCATTTGTGTCAAGTTTTACAACTTACTTTATCATTGTGTTGTACTTTTTATTTCTTGCATTGTTTTATTCTAACACCCAGATATTTATTTATATTTATACTCGCTTTTAATACATGTCCTCCATCTTTTAGTATTTTATTGTCATCTTTTTTTCCACAGTGAATCTTTTCTGTAGTTGAATTTTTGACTTGGAGTTTGAATGTTTTTTATCCTTTGTTTAATAACAGTATTTATTGAAAACATTGTTTCTTTAGTTACCTGATTAATTATTTAATTGATTGAATGATTCTTTATTATTTTATCAGAAAGTTAAGAGGGACAATAGATTTGAATGTCAAACAGTAACAAGATTTTTCTTTGAATTATATTAGCTCATCAGTACAATGATGATTATAAATATAAAAACACACATTACACATTATAGTCCATATTTGTTCATTTCTGATGAATAAACTGTTAGTTTCACCTTCTCTCTGTTTTATTTCTTTGTTTACCCAGTCCATGGACTCGCCGACCTGCTAGCCCATTCTATTTAAGTTGCTCACCCAGTAATGAAATAAGGCCCACTTCTATTTAATAAGGCAAAAGAAAATTACAATGTGTTACAGCCAGACTGGAAGGAAACAGAGTAGAGGTCCACAATGGGACCTGAAGCTGAGAGATATTGATAGATGTGTCGTATAGTGTTTCTGTCTCTAGGGTCTGGAAGTCGAAGCTGCTCAGTCAGATAAGAAAGAAAACTTCTCTTGCTGTTTATGTTCCTTGTTTTTAACACATTTATTTTCATGTTGCTGTTTCTTTGAAACCACAGTGTGTTTACCTGCAGGCAGAGCTGGCACTTAAAACCTCCACAACAAATAATCAGCTCCCTTCATATGAGGCAACTCTAGATGCTCAGCTCAGTAACTCTGGGGAAAGATCACACACTGTGTAATCAGTTAAAACCTATTACATCATTAAAATGTCTAAAGTAATTAGAATGAGTGTTAGTAACCTCACTGTTTTATTTATATTTATACTTTGTAAAGCCGTGGGCACTTTCTGAGGAACCTTAAGACGAGCCTTTTTTTCTTTTTTTTAACTTTCTTGGTTACTCATTCTTTCCCACAGTGAGTTGTGTGACTTTGACTCCAAGCATTCAGACAAGGTCCAGTGGTTTAGTTATTATTTAACGACATGTACAGAGGTGAGAGTCATAATACGTCAGCTTTAATGGGTTACAAAACCACATTAAGTCTAATTTCTCCATATTCATTGTTTTTTCCATGTTACCACACCCCCACTTCTATATATATTATATAGTCTATTTAAGAAAATAGATCCCTGTCTTTGACTGAGTGAAGGATACATGTTATGCATGTAACAGATGGTGAGTTAGTCTGTTAGTCTGTGTTTAAGTGTCCTCATACTCACTGGTTGCAGCATAATAGTGTTAGAATAGAGATATTTAATCACCACCACAGTGTGTCACTACCATCCCCCATCAGAAAACCAGTGTGGTCCGATAAGAATAATTAGCCAAGCTAAAATGGTCTAAAGAAACTAGTGTGCTTCCAATGCTGGAACATGTAACAGTGATATCACATACTTATATCTGAATCAATATATGACACAACTATTATTAGTATATGATATATAATAAATGCTAAAAATGAGGTCGAGATTGGTCGATCTTGCTTAAATGCATTTCAGTTATCATTAATGCATCTTGTACAAATTTTAAGTATCTTTTTTGGCACAAAATAATGTTTTAGGGAAAGCATGTTTCAACTCAAGGGTTGTGAATCAAGATGCTAATGTATTATTGCAATTACACAAACATTTTATTTAATTCACTTTCCTCATACAGTGGCATGAAAAGTGGTAACACATCTTTCCTAAATGTATCCAACATCTTTGTCATCTCAAACTAAAAGCTTGACTTTGCAAATGTCCATGTTAAATGTTTTTCTTCAGGAGTCTTGTACCTTCTCTGTGTGGGTGTCATTGTGGCAGCTCATCATTTGAGCTCCAGTGAAGCTGATGCCGGCTCTTTCAGGTGAAACATCTGTGTCGGGGCTTCGTTCTATAGTCTGGGTCCTGTTGTGAAGTGACCCTGCGGGGGCAGGGACTGTGACGAGAACCTGCAGGGGCCAGACTGCCCCAGTCTTACTTTGTTAACCTGTGCCTTGTTCCTGTCAGATTCCTTATTCCGGAGAATAGAAGGGAGGGGGAGCTGGCACCAGCTTATCTGCCATTTGCCCTCCCATGCTGCAGCCTCATAGCCACAAAGATGGACATGGTCCTGACACCTAACATCAGAGGTTGAGGGGAGGGGGGGAAAGGGATAGACGACTCTGCTAATGTCAAGGGTCAGACCAAGTTTACTGGAGCAGACAAGCGACGAATTAGAGGAATTTTTTTCAGGGCAAACTGTCCAGTTGTGGATGTTTTACAGGGATGCATCTCCATGGACAACCCCATTCATTATCTAAAGTTTTCAGCGGGCATTCATTCTTGTCAATTCAGCTTTATTTGATAAATGCCAAATCACAACTTACATTATCTCAATGCACTATGTGTAGTAAGGTTGAGACCATGCTGTAAATAAAGACTACATGTGTCCCACTATCCAGGAATGAAGCCAAAATATCCTGGATACGAACACTGTCTTCTTGCACTTTTGGGGACAGAGTCTGAGCAATAGAAATCAAGGATGGAGCCACAGTATCGTCGTGAGACAATCTCATCTGTCCATCACAGCACTTCAGCATTTTGCATCAAATAACTAATTCAAACCAAACTTACTAGAAAAAATAGCACTTGAACCTAAAAGGACATAAACTATATTTGATGTGTACTTTGATTTTTTTAGTATGCTCCATGTCCAAACCACTAACATGAAGGAGGGTGATGTAGGGGCAATGGAGACGATTATTATCATTAGTTTCAGATCTGGATAAGCTCTTTCAGTCCTTTCAGCTCTTAAAACCTCCATTTATTCCTATTATCAATCACTTGTGCGTGCATGCATGCCTGCGTGCGTGGTGGCCAGCAGGTAGTATCCAGGTTTTTTTTTTTTTAGCTTTGTCACTGAAAAAGAGAACAGACACATAAACTCTGAGCTCAAATCCTCCACAAAGCTCAGTAAAGCCGAGGGTAACAGAAGATCCTGGTGACTGACGTCTGTCACATTCAGTACAATTATTATGAAAACATTGATTATAGCAGCTTAAATAAATGTTTGACTGCTGTTATTAGAACACGTGAATGTGATAAAATATAGGAAGGATGTGATCCTGGACTAAACATCCACAGATACCTTGTATGAATTATGAGCTGTTTGTCAGTTTGTTTGTGTTTCAAGTCCAAAGAGACACAAACCTGCTCTGAGGCTCAGAGGAGACAGATCTACTGAAGGTTTCCTGACTGATTCATGAGCCTCAGCAGGATCATTTCCCCCCAGTCTTCATCAAAGATTCCATATTATGAAAACATTGATTATAGCAGCTTAAATAAATGTTTGACTGCTGTTATTAGAACACGTGAATGTGATAAAATATAGGAAGGTTTCCTGACTGATTCATGAGCCTCAGCAGGATCATTTCCCCCCAGTCTTCATCAAAGATTCCATATGTTGGCACAAATGAGGATGATACTCTCAGCTAGTCTCTGCAAATATGTATTATGTCAAATATGGCAAAATATGGCAGCAGTGTTAGATTAATGTGCGATACATGGAATCAATAATCAATGACTCAGCAAAGGAAGAAGGCAAGAAGCTACGTAGAACTGCAGTTGACCAATTGCAAGAATCCAAAAATATTTTGAGGTTTCGCTGTAGTGACATGAGGTTATTGTGATGATAGGGTGATATAATCATTAGAGATAATAAATCAATAAATCTGTGTCCCTTAGTGGATATCCTGTTTAATTGTCCTTGAGCAAGACTCTTGTCTCAAATGATGGTAGATAATAGAGCTGACAATCTATCTAACTCTATGGAATATATATATAGCTGAACGACAAATATTCATGTCAGTAATATAGTTTTATCTTTAGGAATTAATTAACGAATCAAGCAGGACATTTTTTTCACCCCTTCCACCAATTCAAAGGTTCACTTGTGGTTCCAATAAATATATATATTTTTATTTTTATTTTTTTCTTTGGCATATGCATGGAAAATAGAAGCACATTTATTTTTGAATATAATTTATTCCAATCTTCAAAACATCATTAAAACATATTGCATATTTATTTGACCCAATAATATGTTACATGACAAGTATTAGTCGTGTCATTTCATCAGTCTTGGAAAGCTCAAAGAGTTAAGCTAATAATCTGTCCCCAAAACATCAGTAGCTTCTGTAACATTTCACTTCTTCAGAATTTTAATGGCTTGTTTCTTCTCTGAAGTTCAACTTCACTTTTTAATTGTTAGACCAGCTCCCATCTCTGTAGTGCCTCTGCGTCTGGAGGCTCCATTAGGCACAGGAACATATGGCACACCTGGTAACAGTTCAGTGACAGACTGTCATATAAATACAGTAAGATACACAGTTTCATAGAAAACGTCCTCTTCTGTCATGCTCCGACTATATCGAGTCCATCCGTCTCCTGGCAAACACCGCTGACATGCTCTTCACTATGCCCTTGAGCCCCAGAGGCCTCTTGGCGGTCAGCTTGCCGTCCTTCATCCTGTCCACCAGCCCGTGAAATGCCATGAGCACGCTATGGTAGTTCTCGGCCGCTGACACCTCGTAGAAGTGGCAGTGTGTGTTGAGGGCCAGGAGCCGGCCCTCCTCACTCAGTACAGTCCGCCTGTGGTGCAGGTCCCTCTTATTACCCACAATCACAATGGGCACTTTGTCCGCGTTCAGGTAGTCTTTGGCCGACCTGATGGCCTGAATGAGCCTGTTAACGCTGTTGAAACTCGCCCTGTCGCAGATGCTGTAGACGAGGATGTAGCCGTCTGCCCACTGGACCTTCTTCTCAAACAGTGACGTCTTCATGGACGAGTCCTGTAAAATCACACGTCTAAATTAATCTAAAGCAACAACCCTTCATGGAAAGTAACTAAGTATATTTACTTTTTTTCCTTTTGTTACTGATACTCTACACAATGGTATGAAAAGAGGTTATCATGCCCACATGATGCATTATTGAGGCTATAACCTTTATGTCCAGATTTTCAATAATGAAAAAACAGCATTTAAAAATATGTATTAATATAACCAAAATGTCTGAAATGAAATCATCTATTTTATGCTTGAGGCCTATTTTAAATAATTTTTACTTAAATACAGGTTTTAGTACAGAAAGTGAACTTTTCTACTTTTATTTAACTTAAGGATTCAAGGGGTATGTCTGCCTTTGTCATGTTAGCAAATGATACAGCACAAAAACCAAATGTTATTGACAGTAAATTCAGTTTATCATTACCTCAGAATAGGGTAAATCCCAAATATTGAGCGTGATCTCTCTCCCATCGACCACGAAACTGTGACTGTAGATGGATTCTGCAAGACAAAGAAAATTACTGGTGAAGTTTGGTTAATTTAACCCCTAGAAATGAACTTTTACCAGGCCTCACAAGTCAAATCAAAACATAAGATACCATATCTGATCATAAAGTCCTCTGCAACCAGAGTCTATGAATAGTATTGTTATCTATATAAAGGTAACACAGAGGTGTAAGCCTCAGTATATGTTACTGTCAGAGTAAAGACTGGAACACAACATGAATGAAAGATTCCATGTCTTAAAACAAATTCATATTATAGATTCAATCTCTTTGAAATCATGCAGCTGTTGCCCAGACCTGCTGTAATGCAGCGCAACATCTAAACATGATCTTTTGTAATAAAGTGAAGCAGAGCAAAGTTTTATATAACTTACCAATGTCTCCATACTCTCCAATGAATCTCCGGGTTAAAAGACGCACAGTCAACGCTGAAAAACACAACAGCATTAAACTCACCGTGAGTAACAGAGAGACACATGAAGCAAAAACTGTATATCCGTGGATCTCTTGTTTTTACCTGACTTCCCGACGCTCTCGGTCCCCAGAACCACAATGTTTGCCTCCATGCTCAGTGAAACAGCTGCGCCGCGTCGCTCCATGTGGAGGGTCAGGCTGCTGCTGCTCCGCGGCTGCAGGGCGCACAGGCAGCGGTTATTATAGCGCTCACATGTGGGCGGAGAAAACAAATCACCCGAAACAACAACAACAACAACACAAGCAGCGGTGGTGCCTCCCTCACGTGCGCTCAGTCATGTGCTCCGACCCACGCGCATCTGTGTGCGCAACGAACCATAAAAACGCTTCAGGCAACAAAGTGAATGAAATTAGACTGAAGACACCTCTCGTGTTTATGTCACTGATATTAAATCTTGTCCAGAAAAGTGTTTCTGTAAAAACAACGAGCTTGACCTTTGACCTTATACCTTATACCTATACTTATACCTTACCAATGGCTCCAGCATGTTTCGCTGCTGGATGTCTGGAAGGAAGAAAGAGCATTTTCTTTGAAGCTCAAACACTTTTCTAGAGACAGCAGAAAATGCTTCACCATAAAAGAACAAAAAATGGACATTTGATTGAAATCAAATCATAATTCACCTTTTTGATTCCTGAGAGGTCACATTCACTCTTGACCATCAGTGCATCTTTGAATCCTTGTTGACAAGAATGAGTCAGACGGACCTTTGACCTTAAAATATTGAAGTGAATAACAGAAAAAAATTCCTGAAAGTCCAACTAGTTTTCACATTTGCTTTAATATTAGTGTTATAGGTGTTGTTGCTGTTTATTGCTGTTGTTGTGTTATCATAAACAGCAAATAGATTGATTTTCTCACATTTTACCATAAGCCTTGTTGTCCATTTTTGTAGTACATTTACTCAAGTTTTACAGTACAGTATACTTACAACTTTGATATGGGCAACTTGTTCTTTAATATACTACTTTGTACATTCACTACAATTTACAGATAAATATTAATTTCAGTACTTTTCAATACCTTTCAGATTAAATATTTTACATTAAAAACTATGACAAGCTAATAAGATATGTTTCACTGTTACATATTAAATTACCCGGTGTATAAATTTCACCACAACCAGCTACAACTGTAAAATATTGTTGCATCAGTATAGTAACATCTGATGATATAACATTAGCCTATAGATCTCACAGGGGTCATTTTACTGCACTCAGTACTTTTGATACCTTTACATTGTATGTTTACCATTAAAGTAAAGTTCCAATTGAATACTTATTATATGATATATATATATATATATATATATATATATATATATATATATATATCGGAGCAGGTTCTGTAAAATGTTGAACAAGCTGAATTCTGGTATTGTGGCTTTAGGTTTTTTTATATAAGGCCCTTTATTTCCTGCTGCAACATTGACAGCAGCCACAAGAGGGAAGTAGATTTCAATAAATGTCTTCCACTTTGTTGACTCTGTAAACAAAAAAACCAAAGGAGTCATTCTGGATGCTGATTGGCTGAACCCAAAACAAGCCCTTGGCTGATTGGCTGGTTGTCTGACTAGAACACGCCTCTGTTTTCTTGCATGTTGGGGTCTTGTGTGTATTACATGGAGGACAATACTATAAATCAAACATGATCATGCAGGTTACATTTCAACATCTGCTGTACTAAAGCTGATATATGTTTTTTCTCATGTAGCTTCTGATTTCCTATGCATGGTCACATATAAACCACCCATATCAGATCTGATAAGTTGCTCTCTTATCTTGTAAATAAGGTTCTGAGGCTGGAAGCTTCAGGAAGATGTGAATTCAAACATATTGTTGTTTCCATGTTGTGCGTACTAGTTTTTATAACATGAATTTTGCACATAATATAGAAAAGGTGGCCAAACTCTGAGTTTTGTTTTGTACACAGGTTGTAAATGTCTGTATTTGTAGTTATTGCCCTTGTTTACTGCTGCATTCATTGTGAAAGTACTCTTACTGTAATATGGCCCTGACTAATAAAACAGAGAAAAGATTGCATGCAATTGCATTCATTGGAAATACACACATGTTAACATGTTATGTTGAATGAATGTTGTATGGAAAAAAGCTACATAAATAATATTGCGTGGTATTTCTTATTTATTACAAGTAAAGCAACAAATATTACAGTGGTAATACATGTTTTCAGTGACATTGCATGAAACTGAAAAGGAATTCTTAAACTTATCAATATACAACAAAAACAGAGACAATTTTAAAATCCATCATCATTTAATGTACTTACAGTGTTTTTGGAATCATGTGGGTTTTAGAATGTATATTAATAGAGGAAATAGTTTTCTGATGAGTTTGTTAAAATGCAAAATCCTCTGTGTCTCAGTAAAACCTGAGTTTGTCTCAGCTGAACTTCACAACAGCTTCTCTAAAGCTGTGAATTGACACTTGATCCTAAAGTGAGAAAATTATGTTAAATGACAAAATTCATAATAAAGTTTTTTTCATTTAGTCCTAATAACCAACAGAACATACATTAAATTAATTTATCTCAGTGTTTTAACACTTTGAAAAGAGCGAAATTTCAGGGTTGAATTATTTCAGAAGGGCCAGATATTACAATAGGTATTTCAGTTAATACCAAACATATGTATTAATATGTGAAAATGTACATATTCCATAAGAAATTACAGGGATGAAGACCTCAGCAACATCCGCTGGTAGATTTATTCCCTCAAAAAGCTCTTTTCATCAGAGGCTGTTTCGCAGGAAGCTGCTGTGACTGTGTGAGCGCTTATGCAAATAAATCTTCTTACGGACTTAAATTAAACTCACTTTATGGGAGTGATAATTCCACTTTTCCCTGTTCAGCTGCATGATAAGGAAATAAACTGAAAACTATCCTCTTCATAAAAGATGCCGGATGGAAGGCCCTGGTTAAATTTACACCCAATTTGCAATTCCATTTGAGACGTGCCACTTCAAATAGAGGAGGATGAAACTGAACTGAGTGAGGCAGCTTCCCAGAGATGTGTACACATTAAATTTGCATTCAGCTTACTTTAAAACTATGATGCATATAAGTGTGTTATAGAAGGCTGGTGAAGACAGCATGTCCACATACCACAGAGAGGATTCATTTATGAGATGCAGGTTCAAACCCTATGAAGATATTTTTCACCTCTGTGAGATGATGAAAAATCTAAGCTGTAACAGCAAACCTCTTTATAGATGTTTATAAAACTAGAGTTAAATACCAACATTGATTTAAATGGAATATGCTTTAAATATTTATTTTTTACAGCAAATGTGCATTTGTGCATTTTTCTTTTCCAGCCAGCACATCATTTAGCCTCACATGGTCATTGTTCATGTCATGTACACTGACATGCACAGAATTATATATTGACTTCTGTTTTTTTTTTATATGAGTACAAATGTTTTTTCCCTTTAACCTGCCATGGACTGCAGATGAAAACTAGCCTGCATTGCTAAATGTGGCACATTTACATGTGGATCCACCCTCTTGATACGGATCCACACCAAAGTGTAATATATTCTACCCTGATCCATATCTCATCCTTAGATTCAAGTTTTATGAAAATTGATTCAGTAGTTATTTGTACATCTTGCTAACTAACAAACAAACTCTGATGAAAACATCATCTTCATTGCAGAAGTAAATACATGCAAAGCGTAGAGGGAGTGTTCATCCTGTCTTCTGCTCAGTGATATTAAAACAGTATTTTCTCATATCTTTTGGCCCATGTGGATAACAGGACAAGCTGCTAACACAACACTGATATATTGTCACGTTAAAAGGTCGCCAAATGTGTCATCAGTTTCCTGTTTACACGTCTAGCAAAGAGCATCATTAGCATGGGGTCACGTTTCCGGCCGCCTGATGACTGTATGTGCAATGCTCAACCTCTGTTTACCTCTGATTTAGTCATCGAGCATCTTCCCAGAGCAAAGTCAGGCTCTTTAACTGCGAATGATTCACCAGCTGCTCTCGAAGTTTGTGTGTCTCCTTTTAGGTGCTGTAGGTCATGAACAGAGGGTTTTTAGAGCTTCCTGCTACAGAGAGTCAATAAGAGAGTGAATGAAAATGTTGGTCATAAAACAGAAACTGAGAAGAGCTGATGAGTGACAATTCTCTGAGAGCTAGTAACTGTGGACTGTGCCCTTTCAAAATAAAATGTTTTGAAAGGTCAAATCCATTGATAACTGGCAAGAGTCTTGTTTACAATTACAGTCACAATGCAACTGATGTGTCACAGCTTAGCCTACATGAAGATGAATGCTCCCCTAAAGTGAAGCCCCCTGGTGGCTGGCTGCAGTATAGATAATTAACTACAACTCCTCCATGTTAATAGATGCAACAGGGACTCGGCTCAGGTCAGTAGTAGTTTTCCCAAATAATAATTTTCATCACATTGATGTACAGTGTGTTCAAGTATTTATGTTTTTGATAAGTTTAGTTTTACATAGTTATTTGATGCTATGAGAACTGGATGACACATCATGTTTGACTGACTCGTGATTGGTAAAGTGCATGTTAAGGCAGGGCCTCGAAACCTCAGCTCCATCCCCTGATCACGACTGTTCAGACTCCAAATTACATCACCAGCACAAGATGGCAGCATTTTTTTATGAAGTGGAAATTCGTCATTCACAGTCTATGAGCGATATGAGCCAGCAAGCAGTCCGTTAGTTTTTACCATGCATCCTGGGGGAAACATGAATATCTGAATGAAATAAAATGATCATCCTTCCAATAGTAGTCACTCAAGAAACTACAATGGATAAGAAGACTATTTCAAACGAAATATATGGATCAACTTCACAGAAATAGTGAGACTGAAAAGCCATTTTTAGTCAACATTTAGTTTTTCATGAGAGAATATTTATAACATTAACAGACACAGAACAGAAATCTATATTTGGACGTCTTCTGTGAACAAACACAGATGGAGCAATTCAATTTAATCCAAAACAAAACAACAACAAAAAGATGATATCTTCAGGACCACTAGGATCAGTTGCTTTCAGCAGATAAAACAAAAGGCATCCATCATCAGAGGGCACTTGTATGGTGATGCTCTCATTAGACAGCTGTGATTCAGGGCTGGAGAAGAGGGAAGAGCAGGCCATTAGCATGTCATTTCCCTGACAGGAAGGAAGCTTTCAGACATGCACCATCAGAATTACAGGATGAGGAAGGAGGACCAGAGCACCTTTTATACACAGGGACTGAAATAATCCCTGCTGGCAGGGAAAGAGGAGGAAAAGTGGCTTCTCCAGACAAAATATGACGGTTGGATACTAAACAACTGTCGTCCTTTACAATGTCCTCAACTAAATTCTGTTTTTAGCTTGCATCTGATTAGAAATATATGTTTGAGCTGGTGTCTGTGAAGATATTATTGTATATCTGAAGCCTCTACATTATATAAATGTGATTGTGATTCGATGGCACACACAGTCCTGACTCCACCCAGAAAACGTCCCTCTGCGAGTGAGTTTGTCAAGTGGCCATATGTTCACATGTTACTTTTGGTTTGTTTGCATTTGACTTCAAGAATGGTTGGGTGCTTACTGGGAAAAGTGCTGCCTGAATATTTCATGGTATAAATATGGTAAAGTGGTTTGTAAAGGTCCCTGAAGGTTCCCCAGAGTTTCACATAATGTGCTCCTCTCTATCGCCCCCATGCTTCCTCTCAGAATGAGCCCCCCAAGGGAAAGAGAGTCACTGAATGCTCCAAACACCCCAACCACTTTTTTACAAAAGATAATTATACATATAGCAGCACAATTAAAAAAATATATATTCCAAATTAAAAAATGATTTTAAATAAAAGCATATATGATAATCAAGGAATTGTTTGACAAAACAAGATTTTGACTGTGGCTTGAAGTGAAGTCTATTTAACTTTATAGTTGCAATGCCAAATTGAGCATTTAAGTTTCTTTTAGGTATTTGTTTTGGCTTTAGGGCTCATAAAGGCTAATTTATACTCAGCTTATGTCAATAAGATACATACAGATATAGACTGAGCCTTCTCTCCACATTTAATAACTGTTGGTGTTAATTTCGTCCATATTTGAGAATGTCTTCTAAAGGCTTAGGGATATGGACGAAACATAGCAGTTCCAACGGAAATCGTGGAGGGGGGCCTGTTTGGTTAATGGGGATCTCACCACAGCTTGTTATGCTGCCCCCAGGAGGCCATCAAAAATAGTTTTAAAAGCATAACAAAAGATTTCCCCTACATTGATCTTCAAGATCTTAACTCTGAACTGTCATGAGATTTAATCTATCAGCCAGGAGCTGATTTTACATTTTGTGAAGAATCTGAGATGCCACAATAGCGTTCATAAATACAAACAGGGCAGCATTCCTCATTTTTAGTTACTGTTCCCTATCTCTGCACTTTTCTTTTTTTCACTACAGCTTAAATCTGCTGTGGATCTGAGGAGAATCAGCTCACTCCCAGGTCCGGCAGTTTGCAGAGGCAGGGAAATTCCCACCCTTAGTAGCTTCCTGTTCATTGGCATCATTTTACTGTATGTAAATGAGCTTGAGACAGACCGGGGCAACAAATGTCCATGTTCAACAAGTCTTCTTGGCTTAAGAGAGCCAGAGAGAAAACACGACTAATCACTGTGAGTCACTTTTTGTCCATGTTTCGGACAATACACGTCCACTTATCGTGATAGCATGAAATATGGCAGTTTTTGGGACAGATGTTCAGATGTGAGTGCAAAAAGACGAGGAAGACTGATCTGCTCAGAGACGAGGAAGCATCAGGGCCAGAAAAGTCACATGCATATCTTGTGCTGTGCTGAGCAAAATTTGAAAGTGAATTATCTCAGTTGCATGAAATCATTTTAACTCTGGACAGCCTCCAGTGACAGAGAGCCTTTTGGATGTGGTGCCTAATTAGTCAGCTTTTCAACATGAGTTATCAGCCCACCACATGCCAAACACTGACAATCAAAATGTCAGAGACTAAAATATCTCGCTCGCTTAAGGAGAGATTGAATCTGCAGAGTGAAAAGATGAATCCTGCGAAGCTGCTTCTCTGTTACATCGACTGTTTCATGACTGCTTGGACCAAACTGCTGAGGTTTTGTTGCTTTAACTGGTTCTCATGAGAGTGGCAGTCAAATCCCATGTCAATAACCCCACCCATCCTAAACAAAGTTTTGCTTGAACTGCCAGAAACAAATGTTTGATTTATGGGTTGGTTTCTCCATAGTTGCCAATTGTAGCTATAGCAAGAAGGCTTTAATTAACACGATTATAGGCCTGTGGTAGGTCACATGACAAAATGTATACTTCCTGCACTGAAACTTTCAAACCATAAACATCCACTCTTAAACTTCTGCTGAAATGTTTTTCTTTCTGCTTCACGTATTCAGTGACTTTTCAGTCGAGTGGCTTTAAAAAAGAGGAAGACAAGATTTCCAATAGTCATTTGTGGTCAGTGCTGCAGCCACCAATGAGGGCTGAGATGTTTTGTCCTCTTTACTTTCTCATCTATCTGTGTGATGAAAAAGAACTTGATATACAGAGTGATTAGTATTTTTATATAAATATATGTAAAGTAATTGATTTTGAGGGCAACAAAAACAAATATTTATCTTAATATTTGGCTGGCTCATTTTTTTTCCTGGTATTGTGAAGAAAAGTTTGACCTTACTGTTTGGGAATAAACTTTAGAAAATGCAAAACAATATAATTCCAGATAATTTACCTGTGTTAGAGGCTGATCAGTTGGGTGTCACTGCCTGAGCCTGAGCAAGACGTATTGCGTTCACAATAAAAAACAACATATGCATCCCTTTCAAAAATGTTTGCTTATCTTATGCTAACAGTAAGAAGAAATGGTCAGTGTATTGTGAAATATTAGAAATCAGTATAGTGCCAACCTCAGTTTGGCAGTAGAAGAATAAGAAAATGTTCAAACATCCACGTCTTATTCTTAAATATTCTTCCTGAAGAAAATATTACTGATGTTTTTAATCAGTTGTACAGTTAATGATTTACAAAGTCTGCAGTGTCAAATTTAAACACCTACATGAAGCAGAAGAGTCCTATCATATTTCACTGGAAAATACTGACTGAGGTTTTCCTGAAGGTCACATTAGATCCAGAGAGCTCGTGACGAAGTGAATGTATGTGTATGTGAATGTATCAATGCCACTCAAGTGCTCTAGTAACCTGTTTTTTGAATACACATATATGATCACACATTGTGCACAGAGGTCTCCGGAGCACAGGCAAAATAGTTTACATAAGAAACACAATTCTCATGCTAAGCTGTTTGCAGACTGTGCGGATCTGTTTGGTTAAGCCTTGGGACACCTCATGAAGAAAGCATGGGATTATTTCTAACAGGAAAAGTGTCTTTGAGTCAATTTCAGGACAAAATATATTCGTATTCACATGATTATAAAGCTTTACAATGAGCCTCATAAGGTCGAGAAAGCTCAAGATGAATCTACAAAGAGCCAATCCCTCCAAGGTCGGACATGTTGTTGACGTCAAAGCATTTCGACTCTGTGGCTTCTCTCTTTGAGATGTTCATGTCGGCAAATATTGTTTTGACAGTCAATTGTAGGCTGATGGGGGAAAAACCCACATATTGGTCGAATGCCGGGTGAGACGTCTTCTCCACAGCTGCCCGAGGCAAACTCTTCTCTCCTGCTATTGTTTCCATCTAACCCCACGTGTAACTGAAAACTTTTCATGCCTGTGTTTTTTTTCCCACGCTCACCTGTTCCACAGCGCTTCTTCTTCTTTGTTTACACTTCATGTGGATATCATCCAACTCGTCTTTCTGGTTTCAGCAACTTTGCTTTGTTTTTTTTACTGTGGCGCTGATCATTTTCACAGCCATTCTCATGTAGCAGGTCGGACTGTTTAAAATGACCTAACACAGATCAGTCAGTGTTCTTGTACCATGTCTGCTGGGCGGAGCAGCTTGTCTATGAATTTAATGTGTTTTCCAACAGATCGCTTGAATTACAATTGAATGACCTGAAGCCTCATGAGGAGACACTGTCAGGCTTTATTTACCCTCGGGAGAAAACTGGACCGGGTTACGTCATACCATGCCATGTATGAAACCCTCTACCCAGCAGTGCAGATGATATTACTCTATTTTAAAACCACACTCCGGCCTCTCTATTGATACCAGAGTAAAAATAGACATCAGAGCGGCAGCATGAAATAGTTTAAAATGTAGAACAGAGAGTGACTGGCTATATTTAGATGAAACACAATCACAAAAAGTGCCACGTGACATTTTAGTAACTCTCCTCTGAAGCTGAAAATGCCATTTGACTGTCCTTGTGTTCATGCAGTATTTATGTGCCCTTAAGATCTCTGCTGATGTCAGAGGGGAGGTTTGAGGTGTATCTTCACTTCTGGTCAACGTTGTGTGACTGCAAGCAAATGCACCGTGGAATTGAGCACTGGCAGGGACATATAATTCTACTGTTTGGATCTGACCCTCTCTCTTGTCAATGTTGTGCAGGAATAAGGAATGTAAACTCTGTTGTCACATCAAAAGAACAAAGAGCTGGTTATAAAGTCTGTGAAGTGGCACAATGTGAATCCAGTTAAAAGCAAATCAAAGACCTACCGCAGATGGCCACAGTTCGGTTCTTAACACTGTGTCTCAGTTGTTTTGTTGGCATGTGATGAAATAAAGCCACTGAAGGAGACTTGACAATGCAGGAAACATGTCTGGGGTTTTCCACTGAAGGTTTTTCTTTGCGGCACCACAGACCTGAGAGTCTGAGCAAATTGGAAAAAAATTCTGAGCCCAGAATGAGGACGGAAGCTAACACTGTCTGGACATGCAGTGGCATTCATGTGTCTAACATTTATGCCATGTATGGTATAAGTAAAGGTCTTTTCAGTTGCAGCTGGAATGGTAGCAAGAGACTGCTCGACAGTTCCCTTAAATTCAATCAAACTGCACAAAATGTCACACACACCCCTAAATGTGCCTGAATTTTTTTCATCAAGATCCAAGAATTATTCCTAAAGAATCTGGTGAAAATGTCAAAAAGGTCCTTTCTCAAAATGTTAATGAAAGTGCATTTCTCCAGGTCTGCACCAAAATGTAATTGTTTTGTTTCTGGCCCATGTCCCATTCCTGCACCAAGTTTAGCGGGAATCCATTCAGTCATTTCTGCATAATCCTATAATAACAAACAAACAAATAATCAGTCAGAGATTAAAGCTTAACCTCCATGGCAAAGGTAGTGAGACAGTTGATATTTCCATTGCGAAACTACTTTTGGTGGAAATAGACAACGTGAGACAAAATTAAAGGTAAACCTAGACTTGTCATCTTACCTTATGGCTGTTTTATAGATTAAAGCAACAAGAAGTGAGATGTTTATTGCTAAAATTTTGAGGTGGTGAATTCTGACTTTGAAGACAGCCAGCAGAAGAAAAATACTTCTCCTGAAAAACTCCTAAACACTAGGTGTATGTCAAATTTTCTGTCCAATTATTATGAAAAGCACAACTCTAATCATCCTCAGTCGAATTAAAGGGATATTGTAACATACTTATAAAATCCATACATTTAAAAGTTATAAGTAGATAACAAAGAGAGAAATAAAACACTAAGTTGGCCATAAGTGGCACATTTCAATTCCAATGAATTATGTTGATAAGTTCACAATATGAGTGTTAAGTCCCTCTGCACCGATCCTGCAGCCCAAATTCTCCTGGAGCCGTTTCCATGGCAACTGCTGCAGCGTGAGAGCCGAGTTGAGGATTTTCAGTCGGATGCTGAGACCCAATGACAGATGAGATGACGACTTTGCTAACGAACGCAAAACTCTGTTAAAGCAGTCTTGAATCAGCACTTAGTGAAAACGGAGAGCTGCAGATGATTCCTCATGTTTTGTCTTTGAGTTTTCTCACACAAAGACAAAAACTCGGCTTGACAGCTGCAGGTAACACAGACAAGAAGAGACTGTGTGGAGACTTTTAATTGTTGAACTCTGTGTGGGAAAGTGAAGAATTAAAAGTCAGAGTTGGTTAGTGAAGCAGTGTCTTTATGTCTATTTCCATATTGGAACTGTAAAATACTGTTCATGAAGTAAATAATCACACAGAAGAGATTTGATCAGAGTTTATTATGTGTCCTATCCCAATATAGAGTGTGAGTTAGACATATAGACATAGACTGTGGACGGCACATCTCTGCTTCTTCCTGCTATCCAGAAATGAAGCCAAAATATCCGCAATATGAACACTGCCATCTTGTGCCAAAGACGTCATTCGGAGTCTGTGCAGTAGCGATATCAAGCCGTGATATTGAGGTCATGCTTATACATGCGCTCGTCAGTCTCAGCTGTCAATCATGACGTTTCACTCTGTTTTTATAGCCTAAAATAATAAAATAAAAGTAATTAAAACCAGAATAAATTAACACTTCAACAAACATAAGTGTGATAACAACTGCCTGAAATGATAGAAACCATCTTTGAGAAAAAGAATTTGATGGTCCCTTGACTTAAAATGGTCCATGTCCTATTCACTAAAATGGAGGAGGAGGGGATTATGATTTATGCTGCAGTCAGCCACCAGGGGATGATTGAGACACTGTGGCCTCATTTTGAGGGGCATTGATCAACTCTTATGATGTGGTGACAAACTGAAAATTATGGACAATTATTTAGGGATGAAGAAAACATTCACAATTCCCCAATTACGTTTTTAAATGCACAACTGTTGTAAGTTGCATGGGTCTCACTTTATTAGGAACACCTGCCTCTCAAGTTTGCCAATCATGTGGCAGCAGTGGATCAAATCATGTAGACAGTGTAGACAAACAGCAGAATGGAGGGAAGTAGTTTATCGCAGTGACTTTGACACAAAAACACTGATCACACAGCTCGGACGACAACATCAACTAGAACTTCTTGATTGTTTTGGTGCTTGTTCCCTGAAAGTACATAACAAACTTTCTAGTCACTAAACATTGTGAAATAACAGGTAGTACAGCAAGTGTTGACTCAAACTAGAAAAGTAGCTGCAGGGCAATGTTTGAACTTCCACTTATTCCCGGTGTCTCCCAGTAGACGGGCTGGGTTTCTTTTCCACAGTCCACCCTTTTTTATAAATCCTATAAATAGCAGTTGTTTGGAGGGTAGAACAATACACAGCAGACTTCACACATTCCTGGCACTGGTCCGAGCCGTCACCGCCCACTGCCTGTTACTACCTGACTCATGTCCCTGCACACCCACTGTATATAAACAGTGGTACACACACACACACGTGCAAGTATCCACTCATTCACTATAAGTTCAACCAAACTAATGAGGTTTAAGTCTTCTAAATATTTTTACAATGAAAGCATCAAAACACAGAAAAATTCGATAGTAGGCAGAGTAATCTCCAAAATATTCCAAGCTTTATAATCAGCTCTTTGAAGGAGGAAACTAAATTCAGAGATTTCCATGCCATCATGCAACTTCCATCATCGCTCCGTCCGACGTTGAACTAACAAGAGCACTTCAGCTAAAGAATCACGGGTGTACCTTCAGGGGTCACATGCTAAAAAGGTTGGGAAACATATGGTTTGAGATTTGTTATTCATATAAAAGAACACAGTGAGCTGCTGAATAAACAGTACACGTTCACTAAACACACATTACTGCTGCACCTGTGCAGGTTTCAGGATCTGTGAAGTTCGTTTTTTGCTTCTAACAATCCTTTAGAAACTAACCTAAAGAGGAAACCGCTCCACACTATGTTAAATTTACATTTCTCTTAAGGTTGTTGGTTTGGGTTTCAGTATTTACATCATGTTTCACTTTCACCAGGGGCATTTTGAAACTGGTAACACACATCTCGTCCAACACACTATAACTGTCAGCTTGACCGTCTCCAGTTTGCTTTTCTCAGCAGAGCAAACTTAAAAAGCAACATGCAGGAGTGTACAAAGGATTTTCCGTGTGGGAGTAGGCTGGTGAGAGTGAGGGAGCGTCTGCCATAGATAATCATTTTGCATTGGATACCTGCCCAAAGAGTGAGGGTGCGGCATCATTCAACAGTGGACTGTTGACTCTGATCATTTGCAGTTTTCATTGTGGGTCTTTGGTCTGCAGAAGCAGATTTAAGGGGTGGGTTCACTGCAACAACTGAGGTCAAATAGACAACAAATAATCAGTCACTACTGTGATAACTCTGACAACACTGTCCCACGGTTAAAGGTCCAATTTGTGTTTTGATGCTGACTAAAAATAAAATAAAAATAAATATATTATAATATATAAATAAAATCATTTTCAATTAATCTAAAAATAGGGAAAATGTCTATGACATGTTTCAAATGTCCGAGATGACGTCTTCAGTTGTCTCATTTTGTTCACCTAATCAATTCAGCTACTAGTGTTCATCTAAAATATCTAACAAATCTAATAATAAATCTAGAAACCCTTTGAATGTCACTGTGGCATTTTGACCAGTCTTGTAAATGTTAAGTTTGGTTCAAATAAATATTTCACACCTCATCAATTACCAGCTCATCTCAGTGACCTTTACATCATCATCCTCATGCTGATGCTTAATCCAAAAACTGAGCAAACAGCATGAGCAGAAAACCATGGCAGGACACACAACGTTCACACAACGTTTATTTATCATCCAGCCTGGTTCCACCCCATCATCATCATCATTATGTGGTCACATGGCATCATAGCCACTGTAATACCTCATCGCAAACATGCTGACAACATGACACTTCAATAATAAGTGTTGGAAACAAACTGTGCTAACATCACAACTCCTTCAACAATGAATTGTCAAAGAGCAAAAGCTGCAGCAAGTTGTTCATTTGTTAAGCAAGTGACAGAATGAATCAATAGTTATTGATAACTGATTAACAGTGTGAGATGAGAAGCACTAGATGTCTTACAAGGGTTTATTTTGCCCATGCAGTTAACCTAAGTCAGGGAAGGACCCAAAAAATGTTGACCAAAACCGTATCCTTAACCATGACCAATTCATGACTAACCCTAACCACAACTCACATCTGACCTTTAACCTTAGCCAGGACCTAACAAATGTAACTTTTGCTTCTTGTAGACCAGGTTTTGGTCCCAATGAAAACTACTGGTCATAACAAAATCAATGTTTGGGGTTACGGTAACCTGAAGAAGTAACAAATGTGATTTGTAATGACATTATATTGACTTACATGATTTCCAATTCATGTTTCTGTGTCAAAGCTAAATCCAATATAACTGAGGTCCATCCTGCTACTGTGGTGTCATCCAAGTGTCCGTGTGCCCCGAGTTTTTCAAACGACTTGAAACAGCATCATTTACACCATGTTTATAGGCTAAACGCCCTCAGATATCCTCCTCCTGAGTTTTCATTTTTGAGTGAACTGTCCCTTAAACCTCAACTTTAACCCAGCCTTAACCTCACATGGACACGTCTTCACCTTAATGCAGGGGAGGTAGAGTCTGGGTGAGGCTGGGCCGCATCAAGTACTCCACAAAAAAAGGGTTTCAGGTATTCCGATACGTACAACTTATCCAATCTTCTCAATCTTTATGATGAACAGTTCTTCAACATGAACGGTTCTTCAGAACGGAATCACGTTTCAATCAAGTGACTAACGCTGCTAATTCACTTTGGCTAACTTGACAACGAACGCCACATGAAGCTGTCAGGGCAAGCCCGCCCAACGACTGGACAAAAAGGTGCGTTTAACAAAAACGCGCAGGCCACACTAACACTAAACTTTGATGTCAAGTAGGGGGCCACAAAATATAGTCCAGCGGGCCGCAATTGGCCCGCGGGCCGTGAGTTTGAGACCCCTGCCTTAATGGGTTAAGTTATGGGGACTTGCTTTTTGTCCTTCTAAGGAAGACAAGTCACTTCACTCTGATTGTGTCAATAGATACCGGTCCTCTCAACATGAGTAATCTCTGGCGCGCGAGCACACGCACACATTAGGGGCGTCTATGGACGAGTGCAGTGTGTTTGAGCTGCAGCTACACACACCGCCTCTAGGGTCGAGCGAGAGAGAGAGAGAGAGGGGAGCAGAGCGCAGACCCACACACACACACAGAGAGAGAGAGAGAGAGAGAGAGAGAGAGAGAGAGGGAGAGAGAGGAGCAAACCGCAGACTCACACACACTGAAAGAGAGAGAGAGGGAGAGAGAGGGAGAGAGAGAGAGAGATAGTCAGTCATAGACCGTGAAGGACCATGACAGTCCGGAGCGGGAGCAGGAAGAAGGAGTCTGAAACCTAAAACCTTCACCTGCGGCTGATGGGCGGGAAACATGCGCCCTGACAGAGATTTACGCACCGGGACTTTACTCGTGCCTTCACCGACACCTTCAGGGAGTTCACACGTTCCTGCGCGTCGACCGGGACGCGGTGTTTAAGCGCAGACGATCGGCGGAGCCCCGCGGAGTTTGGCCGTGTGCTCCGTAGTCTTTCCGTCAGATGACAACAGGACACGTTGTTGAATCAGGAGACTCAGCGGTGAAATAAAAAAAAAACTAAACAAACAGGAGCAAAGCGAATGTGGTCACCAGCTTCGTCTCCAGCGTCTTCCCTGCGGTCACTTTCGGCTTCCTCGCAGTGTCGTGTGGGCAAAGTAGCCCAAAGAGGGTGGAGAGGATGCAGGTGAAGAAGCACCGGGACTCGGACCGGAGCGGCGGGGACATGCTGGAAACGGACGGTCTCCGTAAAAACTCTTCGTGCTTCTCAAATATCAAGATATTCCTGATAGCGGAATGCGCCCTCATGTTGGCTCAGGGCACCGTCGGAGCATACCTGGTGAGTGCAACTCATGAAGCAGCCTGAGCTCGCCCCTGCCTGCACTGTCTCTGTGATCGTACCAAGACCCTTTAGATCACATCCTGGTCTCACCTGGATCTGGACTCTGTCTCCTGAGCGGTGACATGAGATAACATATCACCTGCACGGGACACATTTCATCCTCGACTGCCCCCGGTGTGATCTAATAGCCTCCATAAAATGCTCACCTTCCATGTCTGATTGCATTTGATCATGGAAAGCTCAGTTTGAGTTGTGATAACATAACATTTTTAAGTTTTCAACTCAAACTGAGGCATTTTTAAATCATCAATGTAGAATCCAAAAAGGTTGACTTTTTCAACTTTGTTTGGCATAAATAATAATTAATTTGTCTGAAATTGAGCGAGGAAGTAATTACCCAAAATGTCATCCAAGGTCAAGGACACACCCTGTTTCGATTTAATTTTACTCACTCTTTCAGTTTTGTTTCTGCTAACACTAAGACAAACGTAGCCACGCTGCAGAAAAAGGGTTTAAATATGTTCTTTGTACTTAAAAAACTGGAAATGTGTAATTTATGATCCTGTTTCAAAGAAGGAAGGAATCAGAAAAGTCTTACAGCGTGCTGTGAATCTCACATAGATTTTGTCGGACAAAAGCGGAAATGTTTTAAAATATTCCTCAAAGTATCCCGGAGGAGACACACAGCTCGGGGCAACCACTCAGAACATTTAGTTTCGACATTAGCAAGTGTTTATTTTCCAAGAATCCCACTGTTTCTTTGGCTCAGTCAATATTAATAGACCAAACCCATGGCCATATTTGGAGTGGAACATCTTATCTTCTCTGTTAGTAGACCTGCTGAGCATCAAGCATCCTGCAGCTCAGAGCTGCAGCCGGGCACAGCGGTGCCGCTCACAGTTAGAATGATTAACTAAAGAGGAAGTTCTTCCTCTTCCTTCACCATTCATTTATGTTAAGAAGACCTTACACTTCTGCTTTTTTAACAGTATGATTGTTTTGCACACCTGTATAGACAGTGTGAGTTGAAACTCCATCCGTTGAGGTTTGGAGTCATTTCTCTCCAGCCTGTTTGTGTTCATCAACAGACCGTAGCTCATTTACATGGACAGGTCATCAGCCACCTGCTTTCACTATCTGGTGAACTGGAGTCAACCCACATGAGCCACTGTGGTGTCTCTGATAGGATGATGGGACTTAGGGTTGTTTGCTGGCAGTGAAACAACAAAACTCGACTATCATGGCCCCTTTGCTTTTCTGTGAGCTGCTTACAGTACAAGACACTTAGGGACACGCTGCGTGCCCTGATTTAGCAGCCTGTTGGCAACCTGTCACCCTGTGCAGGCTGATAGCACAGAAGTACAGATCTGACAGATCTGTGACGTCGTCCTAGTTCTGGCATTCATGTGGGTTTTTCTCACTTCAGAGAAAAGGATTCACTTTGATAGCTTCACTGCTTTTGATAGATAGAATAAACTGCCTCTTATAATTCCCTCAAAAAATATCATAACTAAATCACTTCATGATTCTTTCCTGCAGTCAGTGAATTGGCAATGGCTGCAACTATTTTTGGTGTTGATTAATCTGATGTCTACTGTTTTAGATGATGTATCATCTGTAAAATGTAAAGCCCCGACCAATACGACAGATATTCTTGGGGGCTGATGCCGATACAGATATTAGGGAGTCAAACATGTTTGATGTTCGATATATAAAGTATCGAACACTTATCACAAAGAAATGTAGTTTTTTGGGCCAACTGATAAATCAGGCAGGTTCTCGTATAATGTCAAAATATATCATAAAGAGGAAGATCACATTCTTACATTTGAGATTTGAGAATTGTAGCATATCTCTACTATTATTATCAAGTTTTCCCATTGACATAATCGATCACCAAAATAGATGTAGATAGTCAATTAATTTTTTTCCTGACAGACAGTATAACATGGGAGGTCCCTCATTGTGATCTCAGTCAGTTTTTAAGCCAAAAGGTCAAACATGACGTGGTTCCAACAGGTCTGGCTGCTGTTTATTCTCATATATATTGTAAAACTCAATATCTGTCAGTTTTGAGCTGATTCTCAGTCTGAAGAATCAGTACGAACCAGAAGAGGCTGCACATTCAAACACACTTTCACACATGTTTCAGCTAATTTTAGACTTTTAATTGCCGGAGTTAATATGATACACATGTCGTGGGAAACTCTATCTGTGACTTCTGTGCATGTGGTACCTGAGGATCTAAGCTCTGTTGGTTAAAGTAACACTTCCCTGATAAGAACCAAATCTGACACTCCAGGGCTCGAGCTGCAAAGTGCGACTAACACCTGAGCCTGAACTGTGTTGGTTCTCAGCTGAGCAAACCTGTCAAACTTGCAGTCGCACTGAATCAGTTGAGTGTGGGAGGGAGAAACCCAAACTGTTCAACAGGATCATTAATATCTCTTTAAAAGCATAATAAACATCGGGTCTGATACATTCCAATGAAGGATGTGTATTTTTCTAGGTAAGGCTACTTTGACACTACTCAGTGGTGTTAATATTCCCCACTTAAATGCACATTAATGCTACATGATGACATTTCAGGTTAATATACAGACATAATCCCCCAGGGAATTTATCCTAGGTGTCAGCCCTGGGCCTTTTTCATTAAACATTACATAGGTGTAGCCATTAACTGAGCACCTGACGTCACGCTCTGTTGAGAAAAGTGGTTAACATTTAAAAATCCAGAATGACATGCTGTTCTATTTTACTCTGGTAGTTTTCGGGTTTTATAAAAAATATGCCCACAGCTGATATGAAAGATGTAGTTTATTTTCGACATAAATAAGCAGATCTTAAAATTAGCTCATTCAGAGCAGTAAAAGTACGTTTAGCTAACCTTGAGTTAACCTTCAGTGAGTCACACCTCATAAAACACAGTGGATGTGATTCTAAATAGCTCAGGCTTCACTTATAAACACCTGCTGTGCCTTTACAAACGGCACCACTTCAGCACATTCACGTCAGTGCTAAACCTTAACGTGCTCACGGGAATGTCAGCATCGGGCAGCATTCTCTGCCTGCTCATAATACAGAACATCCTGAAACCACTCGGTGGAAGTTGGCGGACTCCTTTTGCTCAGACAAACTCTCGCTCATCTGTCAGGTGATGTGATGGGACATCACGCTGCAGTGTGACCAAGTTTGTTTTGTTGCCATGCAGCCGATTAAAACATTTACACAGTGCGAGGTTTTTATCCAGACAAATATGTCTGCTGGGCAGTCTGCTATCCACTGTGTTTTTCCTGTGTAAATTATCCTGGTCGTAATCCTGCTGGAAGGCTGCCTGTTAAAGTCACAGTGGAAGTGCACAAACATGTTGAACGTGGCGACGAGAGCTTAACTCCTCTGCACAAGCTGTCAGTCATACACACTCTTGCTCAGGCCTCCCGTGATGAGATGGTATCCGATTAGATAATGGCCTTACTCCTTTTGAGATGCTGTATTGCCGTGTTGCTGTCTGCGTAGAGCTAAAGCTAGAATGTCGACGGGTTGTTTGGGCTTGGCATCGCTTCTAAGGTCAAGATGAGGTAATGCTGTGACCAGATCACGGACAGGTGGAGTCAGCCAGGCATAAACACCGCCCCGTCCAGTGTGTTCGCAGTTGTTAGAAAGAGCTGCCCAAAGGGTGGAAACGTCTTGACTCTTTTCTGAAGTTTTCCATCCACTCAACATCACTGGAGGACACTGGCACGAACCGCTCCCAATGATCATCCGCACAGCGCCTTGATGTGCAGTGACGGAATGACTGCAGTCGTGTTCAGAGCAGCTGCAAGAACGACCTGCTGTCACTTTTGCTTCTTAAAAAGTCACAGAGGACATTTTTTAAAGTGCTACAATGACAAAACAGGCTGTACAATGTTTGTCTCTGTTGACATTGACATTACCTCGTCCACTCACCCGTGGTGCATTAAGTCTAGTCTCAAACGGGAGGGGCATTTTTAGAAAAGAGGTTGTGGTTTAATATCAGGCATCTGTCACGGCTGTATGGTGCAGTTTGTGCATCAGGACAGATTGAAGTATCATAGAACAAATTCAACTTTTAAATTAATGCTAAAACTTAACTGTCCTGTTCACTTCCAATTAGGCACCACATCTGGTGTTCAGATTGTGATGTAGATGGCTGTTTTAGAGACGTGGACACATACAACTATGTTTAAATTTTAAAACAGCATTTTTAAAACAAAAAATTGCTCTTTCTTGCTCAATATGTTTTAATCCCCATCATCAAAATGCAAATCATGTGGCCGCTTGCATACGCTGCATGCACGTGCAGGTGTAAACAGAGTCCTCAAAGTATAGCTGGTCTCCTACGCATGTAAAATGCAGAACTTGCACAACAGCTGTCAGCAAAAGCAACATGGTGAGCAACACTTCTGTTGACTGGTAGCTGAGTCTGATGGAGGTTGTTTTCCTCTGGAAGGGGGTCATTGGGAGTGTCAGCAATCACTAAAATGTCTCTGGGTGTCAGGCGCATCTGTAAACTGTCACAGAGGAAATGGTTTGAGAGAGTGGAGAAAAACACAACATGCAATATAGGGCAAAGTGGAGAGTATTTACCACACAGAAACTCTAGTAATAGAGTATATGATATTTTATATGCAGTGAAGTAATGTGAAGTTAAATGAAGAACTTCAGTGTAGTTGCATTAAAAAAAAGAGAGGATTTTTGATCAGTCACTCCCACATTTGGCCCTGAAGCAGCCTTCTCAAGCCTTCAACGTCATTTTACGTCAAACGAAACGTCATTTCATTTATAAACGTCAGATAGTTGGAGCTACTTCTGCTCCAATTCAAATCCACTGTGTACATTAATCTGGCAAATCTGAGCATTTGGTGGAAAAATGTTCCAACAACAAAACCGCGACTTGATTCATCTTGCAGTGAAGTCACTCTCTTCAGAGCGGTGTGTTTGTGTTGGCAGGATGTGCACCCTCTCTTTTTTTCTCTCTCAGTTTTTCTGTAGAGCTCAGTCCAAACTCTTCAACAGAGCCAGCAGCAGGGAGATGGAAAATTGTGATGCCATTTCAAGGACAGTTTGGGACAGATCTGAAAATAGCTTGATAACTGTTTAAATGAGTCACTGTGGTTCACACGGGCACTGAGAGACTGTTCCCACACATCACAAGCAAACACACAGTCGCCCTCTCTGCTTTATTGTGCTTCATTTGACAAAGCCTTTACCACCTAACAGTACTTAATCAGCTACTCCTGAATCATATCTGACAAACTGTCGTGAACAACCGCTCCGCTGTGTTTGCTTCAGCTGAGAGTCGAGGCTGTGTGGAACGACAGCTGGGGAAAGAGAGAAGCTTGTGATGAGCCGTTCGGACTGTGGAAGTAAACGTTGCTGTGCGCAGTTAATTGGAAACAGAGGCCTGTTGGCAGGGAGGAGACACAGTGTGGAACATCTGAACAGTCTTTCATTCAGGATATTCCAATGGAAAGGAGCTGTTTAAACTGCATGACTCATGATTTCTCCAAGAGCCTGTCCAAAAGAATCAAATAAAGGTCCAGTGTAGTCCTAGTGTTAATGTGTGATCTGTATCTGAATATATTATCTGGATGGTGACATTTGGTTCTTGTAGTAATGTGATTACAACTGAAGACACTGTTTTTAAATTACATCACTGTTGCTACATTTACATGGGATGTCCACTCTGAACTGAAGTTTTTGAACACTGCTAAACTCCGCTGTTGTCCGTGTTCGCTTCCTGATTGGTTCACGATTCCACTGGTAGCGGTGAACACGAGGCGTTGCTTACACTAACACTATAACAGTTCCACTTCATTGTCGGCCCAAGAAAATAAGTACCTTGCCATACTGTTCACCAACGCTGTTCGTCCTTTATAGTATTTTCCGTAACTAAGCAACCAACTACAGTGTGGACACTCCTGACTTCCTCTTTAAACTGGAAGAATGGTCATGTGATTTCCGTTTTTAATGCAATTAAATTGTATTTGTACAAATCACATCAAACATAATCTCAAGGCAATTTACATAGAAGGTTGAGACCTTACAAAAGTAAAGTGAAGTGGGAAGCTAAAATGCTCATGTGGACAGAGATTGATTTAGTTTAAAAAAGCTGTTTTGCTGCTGCTTCTTCTAGTTTTTCTCTGGGTTTGTTCAAGCTAAAAAAAAAAAGGCAGAGTTGGACTTCCTTTCAATATGATGAATAGAATTGTCATGTGATTTTCATTTACATGTACTTCAAGATGCAAAGTGGTCGATGTGATCACAGTATGTTCTGTGTGCATACTCCCCTGCATACTCTAACAGCTCTCACATCAATGCCTGGTGTAAATGGGAATATAAGTATTAAAATGCTTATGTCTAGTATACCGATAAATCATATGATGAATACTTTTTTCCAACAGTGACATGAAATTCCCACACCCTTGGGTTTTTATTGTTTTTTATTCTTGCTTCTTGCAGCATCACTTCCATGGCTGTGGTTTAAAGCAATGCTCTGTTGTTTTCAGGTGAGCGTGCTGACCACCCTGGAGCGGCGGTTCAACCTGCAAAGTGCTGACGTGGGGGTGATCGCCAGCAGCTTTGAGATTGGCAACCTGGCATTGATCCTGTTTGTCAGTTACTTTGGGGCCAAAGCACATCGCCCCCGTCTGATAGGCTGTGGGGGCATCGTCATGGCGCTCGGCGCCCTTCTCTCAGCTCTCCCAGAATTTCTAACAAATCAGTACGAGATAGGGGCAATGTGGAGGACTGATGTGGGTCGGGATGCTTGCTCCAACACCAGCAGCAGGGACGCTCAGCTGGCAGAAGACAATGTGTGTGACAACAGGGCCAACACCAACATGATGTACCTGCTGCTGATCGGAGCCCAGGTCCTGCTGGGGATCGGTGCCACGCCGGTGCAGCCTCTCGGAGTGTCCTACATTGATGATCATGTGAAGAAGAAAGACTCTTCACTCTATATAGGTGAGTCACAATCATAACAAACAATCCATATTTCTCATAATATACTGAGAAAAAGACAATAATGAAAGATGGCCACAATGAAGGAAGTCCGAGAATCACAAGCTGAATGATTTTCCTGGTAAAGATAAGCAGTGCTCAAGGAAACAGATGATTATCACGTTGGATGGTAAAAATCTTTTTTGCTCCAGTACACTGATTTCCCAGGGCTTCTGATCGGTACAGTGGAAAATTGGCCATAAATGTGTTTGTTCGTTACCATCAGGTTCAATGTTTGCTCGGAGTCAACACAGCGTGTGCATGTAGTGTATTTGTGTTCTTCTTCTGCACACCATCTCCCTGTGTTCAAGCACAGGCCTGTTCACGTGAGTGCCAGGTGAGCACATCTCAGAGCAATTTAATCTCCATTACACAGGTTTCAGAGGCGAAGAGGCCAGAAACAGGTTAAATATCTTTGCTTCGCACAGTCTTTTTTTTCAAAGATGCTGCTGATGTGGCTCTTCCAGGTTTTAAGGTGCATTCAAAGTGCTTTCTGTGCACAACTCTGAATTCACAATGGCTGCCCGGGGATATGTATTTGCTGTGATATGTATATTTAGCTTTGGTATGCAGGAGGCAACTCTAATACTTTTGTCATTAAGCCGTGAAGAGTTTTTACTTCTGTAGCATTTTCTGTAAGTCAGAAATTCAGGGAGATGTTTTACTGTTCCAACAAACTAATATTCTGCATATTATAGTTTCCACTGAAGACAGATAAGAATAAAATAATGATAGTAATAAAAATAAACTTTATTTATGTTGTACCTTTCAAAACACAATTACAAAGTGCTTTACAAGACAAAAGAAAGGAAACTGAACAATTAAAACCAGTTCATTCACAAGATTGAAATATAAGAATACAAATGTTAAAGATGAGAAAAGATAAAACAAAACATTCTAAAAGATTTATTTTAAATGTATGCTTTTTTTAAATTATCATTCACCTTTCAGGAGAAAACATATGTTGCTGAAGCAGCAGTCAGTTAGCGTAGCTTAGTTTAGCATAGACAAACACATGGAAACAGATAGTTTGGATCTGTCCGAAGATAAAATCCACCAACCAGTAACGTCGAAGCTCAATAATAAACCTCAATCTTAATTTGTAAAAATCACGGTGTAAAAACAAGTCACGCTTTTGCCTGCATGGAGTGGTCTTTATGCTAAGCTAAGCTAACTAGCTGCTAGCTCCATCTGCATGTTTACCACACAGACATAATGGTGCATTCATGTGCTTCTTGGAAAGTCCCACTTCCAGAGTCATGACCTCTTTGTTCTGCCTTGGGTGTGTTCATGTGCTTTGAAGTCAGAATGTGGAAAAAACAATGGCGCTGTTAGCATGTGTCGTAGTTATGTGTTAAGAGCTTTTTACAACACCTTGACAACTCTTTGCTATGTTTGCACATAATGAAGAGCAAAGAAAAAGGACCAGGTGAGTGTTTATCATAAAAATGTCTGTATTAAATACAAAGTCTGCTGTTAGGTGCTTGTGAGGGATGGACATGTAGTTTCAAGTGACAAAAGTGCAACATTTGACATGTTCTTATTAGAATCTGTTATTTAGAGCTGATTGTAAACTTGAGTTAATTGTTGAAAAGGGATCTGAATTGTTGTTTCACCCTGAAACGGGGATCATGTGAATTTTCTTAGTCTGGAACGAATTTTTCCGATTATCCTGCCAACACATGAGAAAGAAAAAGTCTTGGTAGGTGACAGAATAAACACATTCCCAAAACTATTTGTTTGAAGTTAGAAATCGTGACCTTTTAACTTGCATATTAAACTTCTTCACTGTGAGGCTTCCACTACAAAAGTAGCATCTGCTTCTTTGTGTTGACTGTGACCTGCCCTTAATTTGTCGTCCAGTTTAATACATCATCCATCGATGGAGAAGATGAGATGTGTTTGCATAGTGTGTGTTTTGTTGTCAGTGTGCGGCAGAGACGATGACCGCCTGGATGGAGGATGGGTTCAGGGCTTGTACACACCCTTTACGCAGCAGCAGCAGCATACGGGTGGCTTTTGTCACTCAAATACAGATGTGACCTGCAAACAAAGGCATCAGTCTGCAGCCTGTAATCTCGAGCCCAAAGCTGATTTTCTTAATTGCCGTTCTCTGTATTTATTTGTCCTGAACATGAGCAGCACCTAGAGCTTTGTTTGAAACAATAAAGAGCATGAAAAGGGCTTCTGCCATTTTGGCAACACCGTCGTGGGCTTGTTCGCAGTTGAAGGTGGTAAGCGATTGAAGTTGGGCAAGAAGAAATATTTGGTTCTGTCCTCCTCTGATAAGCTGCGACAAGAGCTGGAGGAAAAACAAGCGGTGAGCAGCGAGGAACAATGTGGTATTGAGTCGCGCTCAGCTGATCGTCCTAATCCTTCTGCTGCAGGCGTGTCATGTGCCTGCAGCTGCATGAATGGAGTAGATTGTCTGAAACTCTGTGAGATTTCCTTTCACATACTGTTAATATATTTGGATTATTTGCCAGTTTACGTCAACACATCCAAATTGTTGAAGCGGCAATATAAAGCTAATTTTAAAAAATCTGTATGGTTCCTAGAAATTCTCTATCAGTCTTATGTTTCATGTTCGATTCTCTGTAAACTCAGTTGTGAACTTGAAGCAATTTCAGGAGCGTGTAAACCTCCACAGAGACCCAACAGTGTCCTTATGAAACCACTTTTAAATCCACTAGATTGTATTTGGATCAGCACCAAAGTGCACACATTCATAAATATCAGTCCCCTAAAGATGTCGGGCTTTTATGCCTCAGCGTCTCCGACAGCCAGTGACCCGAGGCATTATGTTTTCAGGTTGTACATCTGTTCGTCCCAGTCGAGTGAACGCAATATCTCAAGAACAGAGGTGGCAAAAGTACTCACATTCTCTACTTAAGTAAAAGTACAGATACTTGTGTAAAAAAGACTGGTAAAAGTAGAAGTACTGATTCAACTCCTTTACTCAAGTAAAAGTAAGAAAATTCAGGCTCTGAAATGTACTTAAGTACAAAAGTAAAAATGAATTTTTAACTTATATGATACACGATGCATGTTTTTATGGCTTGTAGGCACACAAAATAGGATAGTTTTCCTCTTTTGTTAACAACCTGCACAGAGCTGGTACAGAGGAAAAAAATCACCGGACACAATCTAGTTTTGCTGCCAAATTTCAGACAGAATAATAAAGACTAAACTTAACCGAGGTCCTGCACGAGCACCTGGATATTTTTTACAGGGAATAAATGGATGGGGAATGTGTTTGCGTGGATTAAGCCCCTGCCCCTTGTACATACCGCCCGTCGCTACTACTGATTGGATGGTTTACTGAGGTCCTCAGATCGGACCCGTCGGAGTTGGTCACGGCCCTGTGTTGTTATATCTGCTACGTCATGTCGTCATCCGTGGAGGTTGAAACAAGTAACGAGCCAGTTTTGAGAATGTAAGGAGTAGAAAGTACAGAAATTTGTGTTCAAATGTAGAGTAAAAGTAAAAAGTCGTCAGAAAATAAATACTCAAGTGAAGTACAGATACCTGAAAAATCTACTTAAGTACAGTAACAAAGTATTGGTACTTCTTTACTTTCCACCTCTGCTCAAGAATGCCTTGAGGGAATTTCAAATTGTTTACAAATATTCTCTTGTACTCATGGAAGAACTGATTTGATTTTGGTGGTAAAAGGTCACGGTGACCTCACTAAGCACATTTTTAGCCTTGTGAACTTGATATCTCTGGAACGCCATCAAGTAATCCTTTCAAATTTGGCACAAACATTTACTTGGACTCAAGGATTCATTCACTTGGGTTTGGTATTCAAAGGTCTAGGTCACTGTGAATTCACAAAACACATTGTTTGACTTGTGAATGCAGTATCTCTGAAACGCCTCGAGGGAATTTTTTCACATTTGACACAAACATTCACTTGAGCTTGGATTTCATCTTTGTAGCCTAAGGTCACTTTGGCCTCACAAATTATGTTTATGTTTTTCTTGAACATGATATCTTAAGTACAGCTTGACGGAATGTCTTCAAATTTGGTGCAAACTTGAACTCAAAAGATGAATTGATTTGATTTTGGTGACTGGAGGTCAAAGGTCAGGGTCACAATGACCTCATTTAACTGTATTTCAGTTTAAAATGTACAGTGACCTTTATATGAACATACGTATTTAGAAATATGTACACAGACACTGCACTGGTTGGCGGAGGCATACAACTACAGTGAGGTAATTCTATTTTCATCAAGATCCATTTATTTCTGAGAAATTGAAAAAAACTTCCCCGATCCGCCCCCTGATCCAAATCTGCATCAAATTTAGATGAGTTCTTCCTTCGGTCATCCGCCACACCCCTCCACAAAATTTCATGGAAAACCATTGACTAGTTTTTGCACAGTCCTGGCAACAAATACAAACAGACAGAAACACAACCTCCTTGGCTGAGGGAATAAGTCCAATAGTATTAGCATGTCTATATCACAACTTATCGGATGAATGTAGTTTTATTTCCTTATTGTTTTATATTATTTATTTAAAAATATGAAGGTGAATGCTTCCATCGTCTCCATCATCTCATGTTTTCTCAGTAGAGATTTGAGGAGGAATGTAGGAGTGGTGTCAGAAGGGCATTAGAAGAGAAAACACCTTTCAAATCTCACACCAGAAGCTTACGCTCACTCCTCTAACAGCTGCAAACAGATGTGCTTCAGTAAAACTTCCTCTGCTCCCTCGTTTTCAAACTGCCACGTTAAAAGTAGCTACAAGCTGCTTCGTCAGTGGACCTTTTCATAGCAATTGTTCCTCTTCTCCTTCAAGCACTGATTGAAAGCAAAGTACTTGTGCTATAAATGTTTGATTCATTTCAAGGATTTGATATCACATCATTTCACCCAAGGTTAAAACATCACGATTAACCCCGATTTATGAAACACGACACCAAGTGTAATTGAAGCCTCTTTTTTTTCCAGCTGCAGCTGTTGCCTGCACCGCCGATGTCAAAGCACATTCTTGCGCGTTGATGTGTTATTGTTAAAATTAGAGCCTGAGCTAAAAATCCAGGTGAAAAAGAGCAGAGGTATGTTCCTGCCCCGTCATGTATGGCAGCGGAGCAGGGAGAGTCGAGAGGCCTGGAGAAGAGCCATAATTACAGAGTGAGGCAGGAATGCCAACCAGCCAGCCATGAGGTGGGTCTGAGTGGGTCGGGACGCACATGCATTCCGCACAAGCCTGTGAAAAACAACTCTGACTGTCTGGTGTTACTGTGAGAGCAGCAGCAGACTGAGCTTACTGCTGTTTAAACAACTGTAAAACACTCTGAGGCAAAGTCTGCTCCGACTCTTTTAAAGAGCTCTTTGTCCTCGTCTCTCTCTCTCTCTCTCTCTCTCTCTCTCTCTGGTGAAGATGAGAACGTTCACAGTCATTGTGAGGATATTTTAGGAGCTTGTGCTCCTAAATGATGCACGTTCTTCTTAAAAAGGAAGTACTTCAGTGTATACTTTGAATGCCGTCACCGGCAAAGTCAAAAAATCTGTCAAACATAAACACATGCACTTTATGTCCTTGTGTTGTTTTGGTTTGTTACCGGAGTCTAGACGCAGCAGCTCATCTCTGGCCAAAGGAAACAAATATGATTGGACAGATTGCGTCAACAGGATCTCCATTCCCACTGCTCGTTGACCTTTTACTATCCACTGCTAATTCTGGCTCTTCCCACAGGACCCCCGACTGCATAAATATACTGTACAGGACACACAGAGAGGAGTTTGGAGCCGACGCTGTGTCGTCCAGCACAGTCTCCCTGCAGCTGCCTCTGCAGGTTTCAGAGGCTTTTAAACAGCCAGGCATTTCTTCATTAAACTGTAATGTACACTATGCAGTGGCTGCAGGATGGTGCAAATACAGTATGGGGGAGTGTGAAAGTATGATATTAATTAATTCATCAATGTCATGACCTTTTAAGTGAAATCCCACAGAGTTGGACATGTGGACGTTGCTTGTTGCATAATACATACAGTATAAGAAGTGTATGATCAGCGCTGATGGAGAGGAGGCTCAAAGTGCAGTTTTCCAAAGTAGCTTATTTTACTCAAACATGTGTCTCAGTAATCATGTACATTTACTTAAGTAGTTTTTTAAATGCAGTTTCTAGGTTTGTACTTTATTTAATCTCTATATCATGCAACATAATCCTACTAATACTACTACTAATACTATTTCACTTCATTTCAGAGGGAAGTATTCACGACTCCACTACATTTGTTTTATGGATGTGGTTAAATTAAAGGCTCCACACATCCACCCAGGTTTGTGTTTGATGTGTTTTCATTCATCACACTGTCTGGTTTAAGTTGGGTGGAGATAATATGTTATGTCCCTAAACTCTATAATAATTGGGTTGCTTGCCCCGCCCTAATAGGTAATAACAAAACAAAACAAAGAGGAGGTAGATCAGTTTGTACAGAGACTAGAAAGAAAGATAATATAAAAATGTATATGTACATGTATGTGAGTACATATTTCTGTCAATACTCCTAAAGTAAGATTTTGAATGTAGCATGAACACTAATGTGAGTGTTGCTTTCCAGAGAGCAGTCACTTACACAACAGAAAAAAGAGCTGCTTATATTCAACAACCTACTTCAGCTTTATAGCAAATGAGCTCCATGTTTTCCTACAAAAATAAAAATGTCTTGCGTTCCACCGTGTCTCGATGGACAAGCCACCAAACAAACATTCACCTGCAGACAAAGTACACTGCTGCCTTAATTTATGAACTGGGACTGAAAGAGATAAATAACAGTGATTTCAGCTTTACAGCCTCATGCTCCAATGACTGACAGGCAAGAGCATTAGAAGCCATGAAGTTTTATTAGCGAATGCAAACCTGTCAGAGAGGACATACTCTCTTTCTCTCTCTCTCTCTCTCTCTCTCTCTCTGTCAAACAAGCAAACTTGGAATTACAGAAGAGCAGTGGGGAAACACCAAAGTCCTTTTTTATTATATAGATTATAATGAAAATAGTATATTTAAAGTAAAAAGTATAAAAATGTGTCATTCCTGTCCCTGTATTTTGCTGCTCACCACTGCTTTGTGTTTCATTATCAGGCCTTTGCTCCGTCTTTCACCACAGCTCCTGCGTTTTTCTTCAAACTTTCATATTTCAGCAGTTTTCTAATGAGATGTTTCATCACGTTATGTGCACTTCAGCTCTGCAGGGATAAATTTAGCTTCAGGTTTGTTAGGAAAGAGACAAAAGGCGGGATCCTCGAGGGACTTGTCAACATTCCTGCTAAAATGCTGCGACTCCAAACAGTTGCTGCAGCAGGGCGTTTATATAAGCTACTTAAACTCAGCCCATGTTAATGTCATCTTGAAGGATTAGATTCTAAATGGGTTTTTCCGACCCCACCATAAGCTGCACACGCACTTTGCCTAGCAACACCAGTTTGTTTTATCTCAAGATGATAAACGGCATTGCAGTAAAACGCTCATCAGCTCACCGCTGCTCCTCTGCATCGCCGGTATGAACTGTGTGTCTTCCTGCTGTGTGTGTGTGTGTGTCAGGAGGCTCGGTGCTGTATGAGCTGAATGACGAACACAGCAGCCTCCCCCCGTTTCCCCCCCCATCTGGTCCTCGAGGGCAGAGAGCAATGAACATCAGATTATCTTGTATCCAACAGGTCGACACGATGCTGCTGTCTCAAACCTGATCATTAATTATCCACAAATACTCCTGAGCATTGCATCATGTAACGGAGTTAGAGAGGAGCTGAGTCGACATGAGGCCGAGCAGTGACTGCAGACACGCTCTTGCCTTAAATCGTAGTGATTGATTAGTGGATTCATTTAATTTGAGCCTGCCACCTTTCCTGGAATCTAAAGCCGTTTTCAGTCATGAACTCTAGAAAATGTGCCGACAATGGGGTCCAGACTTTCTCCACATTTTGCCCTTCATATAAGAGAGCAACAGGAGATTCTGTGGCTCAGACCCATTCACAACAGCAAAACTTTCATAGCGTTCAGGCGAGGGGTGGCGTCTCGGTAGAGCATACATGAGGCAGGACATTACGTGTAAATTCTGCTGCGGAGCATCAACACCACTGTCGGTTCTTATCACCAAAATCTTGTTGTCTTTCCAAGTTGACATCTTCTTCTACGACCTCCAGGAGACAGGTCTTTATCACCGGGAGAGATATTTGTATTCTTTTTGGATCATCATCTTGCCCGCTCGCTCGTGGTGAATTCCCCGGACATAATCCTGCCGCGTTCTCACATGGACCCACTCGGACATAATCCAGAGTTCAGTGCATGTCTGAAAGCAGCTTTATGTGGTCGTGTCTCGTTCCCGTGCAGTGATGTGGCAAAACACATGAAGCTAATTTGTCCACTGTTCATTTTAGATTTTTTGTTGCTGTTTTTTCCAGATGATACCAACGTATTGAAGAGTTGTTTGTTTACATGTGGATCTGATACGAATCAGATGGGGCACATTCACAAAACTCTTAAATGAACATCAGATGGGTGTGGACAGCGCACACAGTTGATTTTTACACTCCCAGATTTTCTGCTGTGTGTCATCATGTTGTGTAGTAGCCTCCTCATATGGCCTCTGGAGTGAGTCACCTCTTTCAGCCAATCTGCTGTTTTGGTGGAATCATACGACAGCGACTTCATAATTATGTCAGTGCATGTTTTGCATGTTGGTTAGATCACATGTAAACATCCAAAGGTAAATCTCCCACTTTGTTTTTGACAACACAGATGGAAGCAGAACATGAATCAGGTTAAATCTCAGTATGTATGTGTCAATGAAAGGCAAATTAAAAACCAATGTGGACAAGAGCGCCATGTTAATGGATAAAAACATTATAATTATATTACCATATCAATCAACAATGAAAATAATGGTTATTTGTAGAATCATTTGTTTTATTAGGTCACTTTAATGTAAATTGACGTTATATAATGTGATAATCACTCAAAACACATTACATGACAAGTCATATTCACACATTTACATATTGATGGAGCAGTTTGGGGTTTATCATCTTTCCAAACGACACTTGAACAGAAAGAGCTGGATTTGAACCACCAATCTCCTGTTTAGTGGGACACCCACTCTACCGCCTGAACCACAACAGCATCTGTACATCTGTGTAAAGTCTTTTTTTCTTCACTTTTCTTCAGATTGTCGTGACATTTGTTTTATAAATGTTGCGTATCTATAGACGTTGTTACAGGTGTAGAGGGATTACATTCCTTCTGTGTTTGTGTCTGTGAGACAGTATTGACACCTGCACCCTTAACTTTTTACAACTAAAAGGGAAAGATTTTGGTATTTACTCACGCACATTCCCCTTAAAGGCGGCCACTGCTTGACGTGCTGATTTAATCATTCTGCTTCGTGTCTTCCATCAAAGATTGACTTTAACTGTCGTTAAGATCAGAATAATATTCAGATTTAATTTAGATGTCAGCTGCATAAACTTATTCAAGACTCTTTCTGCTCTTTTTTTGCTGTTTGATGTAACTGGTCAACAGATGTCAGTGATCGTCACCACGGAAACATGGCCCCAAATCTCTTAATTAGCCTGGGGACAGGATGGTCATTTTTTTTGGGGCTTAAAATAAGTCAGTATAAATTTTTGTGGAATGAGCTCTTTTGAAGATCATTTTCAGTACCACTCTAAATGGAGGCCAATGTCTCTGGCCTGTTGAACCTTTCGTCCCTCAACCGGGCCGTCAGGGAACTGAACAAGTGTGAGTTTGGAAGCCAGTAAATAGGTCAGACCTCTGTATGAAATGGATCAGTGATATCAGATGTTAGACCCTCGGGCCATATTGATATTCTGACTTTGGCCCCAAACATGTTTATATGGTTTCTTCCTAGATCACCATCTGCAGGGGTGGAGTTGTGACTCAGTGGCCTGAACGGTGCTCTTTGTAGCACCTGGCCTTTATTTTGGCCTGAACATGCTTGTGTTAACGTTTTCCTCTTCGTCCTGAATCCCTGCCGCTCGTGTAAACCTAAACCACGACACCACGCAGCCTTCTCCAGACAATCTGGGTCAGGCTCTGTCACTGCTGATTAAAAAGGGGATTTTTTGTCATCCACTGGGGGAGGAGCTTTGGGATAAGAGGAGGGAGGAGACGGATCATAAACAGAGCAGCATCAGCAAGCCGTTGCCACAGAAACAGCCGGTTGTTTGGCTGCATTTTATTGTGACTATTGGATTGAAATGCTGAGTCGTTCCTCTGCAGTAGAGGATGCAGTTCTCCCTCTGTTTGTGCCCGGTCGTGCACGCCTCAGGCCGGCCGTCATCTCCCATCGTGGACTTGTCTTACACTTAACTGCTCATTTTTCAGAATAAAAAAACGAGCAGTCCCGACCTTGGACGAGGACTTTGCTCAGGAAATACAGATTCACACTGCGCCCGTGGCTTTACCACAAATCCGTAGCCTCATTGATTGAGTGGTGTGTAAGTGGTTTCTCCGTGGGCTCCTAGGATTACTCAGAAGCATGTTCAGCACTTAATCCCCATATCACTGATGGTGGAGAGTGAGGGATAACAGTGCCTAATTAAATGGACTCTGATCAATACGTAGGCAGTAATTATAATAGACTGTTTGATTCAGTCAACTTTTACTTACTCAGTGGGAAAACAGAATCTTATGTCTAATCCAAGCGTGTAATGCTCCATTTACCAAGTACAGGTTGGTTATTTTGCCGTGAATAAAGAAAAATTTTAGCAGCCAGTTTCCACCAGGAAAAAATACCTGGATTCACTTGGCTTAAGCAAAGTAATACAAACAGATCTTATTTAATATTTTTCACAATCTTTTCTTTTTTACCAGTGTATAAAACATTTCACCTTCACAAGATTCAAAACTTCACTAATTGAGATTTGGGGGAGTTTGTACTCTGACTTCCTGTTAGACAATAAGCACAGTGCTTTAGCATCCCTGTGGCAAATGAAATGTGGGAACATTTTTCATTCTGTCACATCAGTTTCAGTTGTTATAATCCCCCTGCTGAACTTTAATGGTAAATACATTTTTAAAAAAAAGAGTTTTATGTTGTGAATCTGAACCTTTGCATCTGCAAAGAAATGCTTCTGATTGAAGGTGTGTGAATTAATGAGGCTGTTGTTATGTGTGTCATCCTGTCTACTGTTAATGACTTTCCAGATCTACCTGCTTGCTGTGAATAAGAAGGTTTAGTCTCGACAAACTTGAAATGCTCTCATTAAAGCTCTTAGACATTTTCCCTTCATGGATCTTGATGAAAATATCAGGTACATTTAGGGAACTGATATCTATGAGTGTGTGGAATTTGGTGCAGCTTGATTAGATTTAAGTGCATTGATGGGCATATATATATATGGACCATATACTGTATATATGGTCCATGTATGAAAATTAATGTTTGAAATGTATGAAAATTAATGTTTAATAATTATTGTTGCACCTCTGCTTTGATTTCGGCCTTATCACCTATGCTTATAGGCATTTACTTCCCATTCAACTTTTTTTCTCCTCAAAACCCCTTCCTCATTTGGCCTGCGTAACAGATTCTCCTCTTCCTCAGGATGCAGGACAATTAGAGCTTTACAGTAATGTGTGGCAGACATAGCGCTGTAAAATTGGCTGTGGGCCTGCCTCTCACGTCTTCCTGGAGAAAGTGGGGGAATGGGCTGTTGGCATCTCTATCCTGTTAATTAGGCCAAGCCAACCACCATGGAAGCTGCTACCAGCTGCTGTGGAACGGTCCCAACCCTCTCTGAGCTCCTCGTCTTCTATAGAGCAGCTGCGGCCCTCTAGTCGAGAGACATTCATTGCTCCGGTCTCGTGCCCTTTCTCCTCCGCACTCTCATCCCATACCACCCAACTGCCCAACAATGGAGACTGTGTGCCGCTCCGTCCCAGCTCTGTGCAAACATCTGAGGCTGGATTGTAAACAGACCAGTGTAGCAGGGCAGAATGACTCTGCTCTTCTCTGTTACATTAACTCCTACCCACCGTCTATCTGCCCGTCTCTCCCTCCCTTCCCTCTCTATGTCTCTCTCCCTCTCTCACTACTTTGCTGACCCGGTGTTCTCGGGTGTTCTGCCAGAGTTGGCAGTCTGACATCACATCAGCGGCCTGTTTGAAAACATGCCTGCTCTGTTTATGTAATCTTATGGCACAAGAGAGAACGTCATTATTATTGTAACAGCAGTCGAAACCTGTGTTACTGTAATATTTGGAAATCGCCAGCCTGGCACAGATTCATAGAAACACTTAAAACGTTCCAACAATGAGGATGAGTTTGTTATTGAAGAGCATGGATTTAAATTCGTTTTTAAATAGTTTATTTGTTTGGGTCTATTCCAAGACTCCATAACATGAAAAAAAACAAAGCATTTAATGCGAATACAGTATTCACGCATATTAAAAACATACATTCAACCACATGATATAGATTATAATATCTATCATTTAGTCTTACAATACATCCACACCCATACACCATACATAAAAATCCTCACAAGGCCATTAGCTTTAAAACTACTGGCAATACAAATATTACAAGTATACAAATATTTCAACACAAATGTGCAGTTTAAATCTGCAGGACAAATGAATCCCAGTTGGTGCAAACTAATGCTGGAATCATTTAGGTTAATTAGGGCTTTTACTGCTTCCTGGAATAGTTGGAGTGTGATGACACAGGGTTAATTGGACTCAGAGATTACGTCACTGCATGTGAGGTTAAAGTAGCCTAATGCCATTGACCTCCAAGGTGGAGGATTACAGGCAGACACACTGGATACACACTCTTTAGAAATGTATTTTTCCTGGTTGTCCGTCCGAACATCTGCACGTGTAGTCTTGTGAACGTGATATCTCATCAATGCCTTGAGGAAGATTTTTTTCTGGTTTCTCAAACATGTGCACTTGGACTGGAGGATGAACTAGAGCAAACTCACTGTGATCTCACAAAGCAAAGATGATGGAGTGATAACAAATAACAACGTGGGCTTCGTAGAAAATTGGTGAACTCTTCCTGGAAAACTTGGTCTGATTAGGAGAGATTGCATTCATCCCTCTTTGGATGGAGCAGCTCTCATATCTAGAAATATGACAACGTTTATTAGACAGTCCATACCGTGACAATCCAGAGTTGAGACTAGGTCTTACATGCTTCTCTGCGCTTCTATTTGAGCAGTCACCCTCACAATATCCGACAGAAACTGTGTCTGCCCCCTGACCACCTAAATTCATTAAAAATAAAAACCTGTTAAGGTAGCTGTTATTAAATATCTGCTTAAATAGCCCACTCTTGATCCAGAGGTTTTAGCTAATTATAGACCCATATCAAACCTGACCTTCATTTCCAAAATCCTAGAAAAATGTGTTGGTAACCAGCCGTGTGATTACTTAGATTGTAACGGTTTGTTGGAAAACTTTCAGTCCGTATTTAGAATCCATCACAGCACAGAAACGGCACGATTAAAAGTTACCAATGACCTTTTCATGGCATCAGATGATGTTGATGTTTCTATACTCGTCCTGTTGGATCTTAGTGCAGCATTTGACACCATAGATCATAAGATTCTGTTACAGAGACTGGAACAATATGTTGGGATTAAAGGAACAGCACTAGACTGGTTTAATTCATATTTATCAGATAGATTTGTTAATGTCAACAATGACTGCTCCATGCACACGCAAGTTAGTCACAAAGTACCAGAAGGTTCTGTCCTTGGACCGATACTCTTCACCTTATATATGCTCCCCTCACATCAGAAAGCACCACGTACACTTCCACTGTTATACAGACGACACCCAGCTGTACATTTATATGAAGGAACCTTGGAGTTATGTTTGACCAGGACATGATTTTTGACCCACATATAAAACAAGTCTCTAGGACAGCTTTCTTCCACCTGCGCAATATTGTAAAAATTAGAAACCTCCTGTCTCAGAAGGATGCTGAGAAACTAGTCCATGCATTTGTTCCCTCTAGACTAGATTACTGTAACTGTTTATAATCAGGATGTCCCAGGAAGTCTGTGAAAAGCCTCCAGTTGGTCCAAAATGCTGCAGCACGAGTGCTGACAGGAACTAGAAGGAGAGATCATATTACTCCTGTCTAAGCTTCTCTACATTGGCTCCCTGTAAAATACAGAATAGAATTCAAGATCCTGCTTCTCACATTTAAGCCATTAACAATCAAGCCCCTTCTTATGTCAAACAGCTCATAACACCATATTATCCAAAACACAGGCTCTCTTGTGGTTCCTGAGTCTGTGAGAGTAGAACAGGAGGTGGAGCATTCAGCTCCCAGGCTCCTCTCCTGTGGAACCAGCTCCCACTCTGGGTTCGGGAGGCAGACACCATCTCTGCATTTAAGGTTAAACTAAAAACGTTCCTTATTGATAAAGCCTATAGTTAGTTCTGGATCAGGTGAGTCCTGAACCATCACTTAGATAAGCTGCTGTAGGTCTAGACTACTGGGGGAACTCCCATCATCCACTGAGCACTTCTCCCCTTCTCTCTGTCTCTCTGCCCCCCCACATTCATTTATTTATTTTAATACATCAGTACATTAGTCAGTAACTATGTTTCTTTTTCCCCCATAGTCCCTCTCTCTCTTTCTCTCTCTCATTGCAGGTATCTCTGACTCCGCCAAAGTGCTGCTCATTGTGGGAACTGTTGGCTTTCTCTATATTAAATAAGATTTTAAGGTCTTGACCTTCTATGTAAAGTGCCTTGAGATAATGGATATTATGATTTGGCGCTATACCAATAAAATTTAATTGAATAACATAACAACCAAAATTTAAAGGTCAACTTTACAGTGACAATATTCCGCTTTGGAACTGGAACATGCCTGGTTGGTAGAGGCATTAATTCTATTTCCTCAGATCCGTGAACATAATCACTGGCTTCTTAAAAACTGTAACTCTTTCTTCTGAGTAATTTCTGAGAAAAATCTGAGTTTCCTAGAAAGTAGCTGGCAAACAATGGACTCGTAAAATCAAGTCTTCATGAATCACATTAAATGGAAAAGTCAGAGTTCAGAACATGTTGACAGGTCTTCATCCACACTGGGAGTTTTATGAACTGGTCTTTTATTGATTCACATATGATGCAACAGCTGTTCCCCCCCACTTATAATTTCCATCATGTCCATTACCAATAACTATTATTATCAGATTCTGCTATTCTGGTATTTATCAGTTAGATAACACAGGAAATGAACACTCCCATACAGTGTTCTTACCCATGTCTTACATAATGTCAGAGGGGCCAGATGTGGGTTTTTATTGCCTAAAACTATTTATTCCATTGCTTTTTTTCTTCTTTCCATTACACAGCAGTGTGTTTTCTCTGTATTGTCACTCAAAGATGTGGCAGCTTGGTGGCCGCTGCCCCTGATGTGCGACAGATGAATCTAGCAAAGCAATATCTGACATAAACAGTGAGGTTTTAATTAATTATTGTATCATTATTTTTAGCATCATAGATCATTCAGTTATTTTAGAAATTCGGAGAACAGTGGAACGTCTTCAAACTTTGTGTTTAGTGACTTAAAGGTACAGTGTGTAGAATTTTGTGATGTCTAGTGTTGAAATTGAATTTTGCAACTCACCCTCTCCTTCCAAACATGAAAAAGAACCTGTGGTAGCATTTAATTGTCATTAAAAACTCAAAAGGTGTTTAGTTTGTTCAGTCTGGACTAATGTAAAAAACATGGCGGCCTCCGTAGAGAGGGTCCCCTCAATGTAAATATAAAGAATTTAAATATAAAGGGCCTTTTCTGGGGTAAAGAAAAATACAATTCATACAAATTTAAATGAAACTAGTGAAAACATCATGAGGATTATTCTACATTCAATTTCTGCCAATAGTTCCCTTTCACCTAAATCTTACACACTGGACCTTTAAGAAACAAGGAAAAACAATTGATTGCTGTTCATCCTGTTGAAATCATTATAAAACTCTTTGTTTTGTGGGATTAAAGATGTCGTACAACACAAGCTGCATTTACAGTTGTGTCAGTAAAAGTCACATGATTGTGCTGCTACATAAACATAATCTGTTATCAGTGGTCTAGACTCGTATCAGGAGTCTGTTAAAGTAGACACGTTGATATGAGGGAGCTCGCCTGGAGCTGACCTCCCACTTCAGGCTTCGACCTCTCGGAGGCTTAGATTGAGCCAGAGCTCGGCTTAACATGACAGGGTGTTGAGAGCCGCTGAGAAGCCTTGTGTTGTCGGCCGGCCGCAGCCTGGACGACGGTCTGCAGTAACCCCACTGCTCATCCTCCAGGTCAGAAAGCTAATAGTTTTAAACGTGTCCTTAAGCTGCACTTTTTATATAGCGACCATATGGCCTCAGTAAAACTGTCTCAACAATCGTCTGCTTCGGTACAAGTTAAACATCGACAAGAGGAGAAAATGCCGATTTGATGTCACGTCACAGGCGCACGTGTGCAGAGCGCTGGTTTCAAATTTGATAAGTTTGGATGTAAGCTGAAGTTAAAGTCGGATCATCCTGATGTAGTGGCATTTGAATGTGAATCGAGAGCCCACTTTAAGCTTTGGCTCATTATTTAGGTCATGGCTGAACAGCTGACCAACAAACCAGATTTATCCAGAGCTGGTCCAATAAGTTGGTAATCTACTTTTCTATCAATGGAGAAATTATCAACAATTTTCGAGAATTATTTGGGTGATTTTTTTCAAGCTAAAATGGCAAATGGCTTCATAAAGCTGCAGAATTTAGTTTTCTGAACTGAATGATCTTTGTCCGAGATCCGTAATATTTTGAAGAGTAAACTCTGAGCATCTATGGGAAGCACACTCTTTTTTCTTGCCCCTTACAGATAAAATAGAATTAGGAAATTAGATTTATCTTATAAACAGTTGACATTTTGGCGATACACGGTGTCCTTCATAGGACAGAGAAGTCACAAAGTGTGACACATTTCTCTATATGATTTTTAAGATATTTTTAAAAGCCCCCACTGTGTTGTCATTGACGACAGAAGTTGATGCGGAAAGCCACTTTGGTGGGCTGAGGCTTCACTTCCTCTGGTGAAAGCTGTTGTCTAATGCTGTTAGTACTTACTTATGGATCACTGCCATTAATCTTCTCTCTACCTCATTAAAATAGACTTTACCTCAGAGTCGACGTTTGCATGACTTTTACCTGTTTATGTTTAATCCTGCCCCAGCGACCTGCACACACTGAAGTCATCATACCCTGATAATGTCTGGCATTTAGATATTGCTACATGTTCACAGAATATAAATCGTACTTAATCCCAGTAAAGGGATTTCTCACGTCTGAATTAGTTCATTTCCTGCTTGTTTTTGTCTCTCACGTCTTAAGTGTAGTGAGTCTGAGTGTCAGCGGCGTCGTCCAAAGATAGATGAGGAAGTGGTTCCTCAGACCGTTAGTTTGAGAAGATAAGAATTTCATCAGTCCCCCTCAGAGCACCTGAAGACAAATGACTTGAGCATGGAGATGAGATGTGACAGCGAACAAGAACTTTCCAGAGACTGGACATGAAGTTAGAATATTCCTTGAGTGTTTGAAGTTTCTTTTAATTTATTCATTTTTCCCTGAAATTTCAGTACAGCAGGTACATTGTGTTTAGTAGAGTCCATATTTGTTATCAGCAGATTTACCAGGATATTATGTAATCCCTCTCTTAAATGGCTTTTTACTCATGAGTGACGTATAAGACCTGATATTGAAATGCATATTCTTAATGTTATAGGACACATGCTGACGTGTGTCCTTTTAACTTAAGTTTGTGTGTAGCTGCTGTTTTTAGCTGGTAGTAAGTAGAATGTACTGACCTGTTTAAAGAAACTCACAGAGCAACAAGCTATGTGGTCAATATATGAACAGTTAAACAAGTTGGTGATTTGACAAGTCACTGTGATTGCAACAAAACAATATCAATAATTATTGCAATATATATTTTATCAATAGCAATAGAACAAATGTTCAACATATATCAATGTATTGATTATACATCATATAAGCAGAGTGAGGAGGTATAACATAGCTGATAGACCTCAGATTATTAAAATGCTTGTGATTCTCTGCTCATAAAGAAGAGTTTAAAACCAAAACCTTCACTCAGGAGCAAAAAGCTGTCTTTTAATGTATATTATAATATGACATTTATTGTGATAATTATCTATATCTGACAGACTATCTGACAAATCGCTCAATCCTGGATATTTAATGATTTGAACAAGCTCAAGCAAGGATGAAACTCCATGATGTTTTTCTTTCACACTTTCTCAAACGGCTCGTTTTAACTGAAACAGGAGACGAAACCAGTGGATTGAAATCAAACGATCCAGCCACCAGCACATTTCCCTTTTTAGTTGTGTAATTATTACACAACGTAAGCGTGAAATGACAAAGACGTGCAGCAAAAGGCAGAGTCGGAACCAAAAGCAAGAAGCCAGGTGCATGAGGGCTCAAGCCTCCGTACATGTCATGTTTTATTAGAGGTTTTGTCAGATAGATCCTATATATTTAGTGTGGGTTATAGTAAGTAATCCAACCTAAATTTTACAAATACAATGTACAAATAAATAATTTAAATGATATAACAAGTGAAGACAGCATATCCATGTTGAATAACAGTGTAAATAAGGACATTTTCACCATTTAGAAATGACTGTTTAGAGATGATTAGTATTTTCATGCTATTCACTTGCTGCACAAGTTTAAAGCACCAGCTCAGTAAGAATAGCATATACCAGACAGTGGATATATGCCAGATGACTCATGTCGGCAGTAGTGGCTACAATGTCCAGGAAATGTCAACTTAAAGTGTTTTAATTTCACCAATAAAAGGCTCAAACTGTTATTTTGGACATTTCGTGGACTTTCGCAGTTGCCCCATAAGATCACATTGTGGTGACTGTCGCCATGTTGCAGCTGCCAGTGGAGGGCGACCTGCTGAACTGATTCTAAAGGTTTTTGTAGTACCGTTCATTCACACCCCCATATTAATAAACATGTAGGACCCAGGTTGAAAAATACTAGAATTCTTCTTTATGCTCAAAAATAGGACAAGATGGTGACTAAGACATGACCGCAGTATAAACTATCAAAGCTTCATGCCTGACAACATCATTACAGGATTTAATCAGAATCATTCATCGTGAAAAATGTTTTATCTTTTCTACTAGATAATTACAGTCATAACCATGTGGCTCATTTTCTATTAAGCACCATAGATGAGAAGGATATAAAAATGGCTGTAACCATGGTAGAAAAATATCTCTGATAAACTACTGTAAACAGCTGAACTGTCTCTGTGCAAAGAAGCGTGTTGCCAGGAAGCAGTTGGCAGCTTGTTACTGTCGGTACGGCATGTGAATTTTTCTCAGTCAAGGTGTTGTCATAATTGTCTGAATCTTTTGTGTAACTGTCAGAGTGAGTGATACCAGCCGTCTGTCTGCAGACGTGCAGGAAACTGTCCGACGTCTCTCACCACTTTGAATGATTTACTCCTCAATCTTAAAAAACTGTCTTTACGCAGAGGATGTTGTGGCTTGATGTACAGCAGCAGAGGAAGAGAGGGCTGTTGTGTTTGAAAGCTCCATAAATCTCACAATCTTAAATTTAATCGTTACTTTTAAGACAACGCTAAAATCTTGTGTCTGCTTTATGTAGTTCATCTGTCCCCCAAACAGTTTTTTTTTTTTTTTTGGTTCCCTGCTCTGTATTGACCCTCTGACATAAATTCATGATCAGGCCTCAGCGGTTGGAAAGAAGAGACACTGGCTCTCTGCTTTATCTTCAGTGATCATTTAGCTCACACTCGGCTTCAGTCTGGCTCCATGTGAAAGTGGCACAAGCTCTTGTTTGGCCTCCCACAACGCAGCGTCCCTCTGCTCTTATTTAGCCTGGGGATTACTGAGGCAACTTGAGCAGGATTAATGGAAGAGGAGAAGGAATTCCCTTTGTACAGTGAGAGGCGGAAATGAACTGGGGACTGTGCAGCCGTAATGCATCTGACATTTCCATTTGCCTTGAGCTTTTTCTTTTTAACCTCACAATGCATTGGTTTAAAATCTCAAGCACTTGAGTTGGATGGTTTAAAGGAACAAAACTTTGGGAGCGTGGCCTCTTATAGCTTTGTGCAGAACCTCGTGTAATTGTCGAGCAGCGATAAATTGGCCTCCCACTTGGTTTTACATGGCACTACGTTACTCAGGAATGGTTTTCAGTAGAGTGCAGCCCAGTCTTTTGCTCCAATCGTCTCTTCTGTGGAACTGCTTATCTGCTTGTGTGTGAAATAGCACGTACTTCCATTTCTGCTAAATCACAAACAACAACAACAACACATGAAATACAGATTCTGGTCAGCAGTTTGGACAAGATACACAAGCACTTTCTTTACGCCTTTGTATATTTAACCTCTGTCCCAGTCTTCCCCATTCTGCATACCGAAGTGTGTTTGGGTAAGATACTGAACTTCTCGTAAAAAAGTGCTGCCCATGACACACTGTATGAATGTGTGTGTGAATAGGTGAATGGCTTAAAGACTAGAAAATGGCTGTATGATACAGACCATATACCAGAGGAGATATATTTAGCTTTTCCAGTTTTCAGCTTTTTTTGTACTTCACTTCTGCACACTTATGCTGGACTCACATGTCAGAGTTGGAGGCTTCAACAGAAACAATGCTCATTCACTTTGAATCAGGCGACATCACCCATTGCCAAGAGCTCAACTTTTCATGCGGCAGCGGAGGCATCAGCCAATAAACAAACACTCAAACTAACACTTAAAGGTACAGTGTGTAGAATTTTTTGATATCTAGTGTTGAAATCGCATGTTGCTGCTGAACACCCCTCACCTCACCCTCTCCTTCCAAACATGAAAAAGAACCTGTGGTGAACTTCAGTTGTCATAAAAACTCAAAAGGTGTTTAGTTTGTTCAGTCTGGACTAATGTAAAAAACATGGGGGCCTCTGTAGAGAGGGTCCCCTCGATGTAAATATAAAGTATTTAAATATAAAGGGCCTTAACTGGTGTAAAGAAAACTACAATTCATACAATTTAGATGAAACGAACTAGTGAAAACATCATGAGGATTATTCTACATTTAATTTCTGCCAATCGATCCCTTTCAACTAAATCTTACACACTGGACCTTTAAGCCAATCAAATCACACTAATGCAAAAGCGTAGGCAGAGGCAGCTGGGGAACTTGGTGCGTGTTCATCTGGTTTTGGATTTTATTTCCCACGTACTGCTCTTTTAGCATTGCGTTGAAAGCTAGCAGGTCAGGTTAGCATGAATCCAGCTATGTTGTGTGTCCCACGCACAGACCTGTGATTATTGTCGATATGACGATGACACCAGTCAAGCATTCCATTTTAGCATTAGCGGCCAGTCTGGCACTGTCCCTAACAAAGCCAGGTAAACGAGCCGACATTTCCTACACAAGCCTCAAGGAGTTGACCAATCACAACAGAAGGGGCCAGCTGAGTTTTATCAGGTGGGGTCCTTAAAGCAGCAGAAGCTGAGACCAGGCGTGCCAGACAGAGACTGAAGAGAAGAGCAGCAGCAATTTTCAGTGTGATGAAAATGATTCATTTTTCGGAACATTAGAGCATGTAAACCTTTTTAAGCAAAAACCCAATTTAAAACTATAAATATAAGCGTAACTTTACAAATGTAGTGTGTGGGTCGTGTGATTCAACTGTGGTTTAATTTACATCCGGAAAGGGACGAGCCTCGTGGACAGTCGCTCCCAGTCTTTTGACTTGGTCTCTAAACATATTAGAGGGAGACAAAAGCGCTCGAGCCCTGCTTTGTTATTGAATTGTATTTGACATCCTCCCCTGAGAGTATAATTCACAGGATACTAAAAGGCTCAGGCGAACTACAACATGAACAAATTAGTTTGTTTTGTACTTATCTCATAACATGACTGCAGGAAGGGAAAAGGGATTTAGAGGCAGTTTGGAAAAGTAGTGCACAAAGATTAGACCGGCTGTGCTTGTGTATTGTCCTTCATGGAGATTTTGTGTGCTTAACTTAGGTTTTCCTTTTTTTCTGTTAAATCCTGTCGTGAACAAACCGGTACAGTCCAGGCACAGTTGTCTTTTTATTTTTGACCTGAGAGCAAAGTTCTCCAGTCACAGTCAGAGTTAGTTATCTTAAATTTGATTAAGAGGAAGCACCAAGGTTGATGGGAAAGTTTATAATGAAAGTAACCAAGCTTGTCAATATATAAGCCCTGGGGAATCCTTCACATGAAGCAGACCCCTCAGCTCAGATTTATGGTCACATATTATTTATCTCCTCTGCTCAGTCCCTGCACACACTAGTCAGTCTATACTTAGAGGAATATATCTAAAACATAACACAATCAAAACTAGAGCTGACCTATATGGATTTTTAGGGGCCTAGGCCAATACCAATTGTAGAGAGTGAAACATTTCTGATGGCAATAAATACAATTTTGAGATAAAATATAAACATAAATGCACATCTGTGCTGAATTTCTTATTGAAAAATTGTTTAAAATAAAAGTTTTAATATTGGCACATATAAATAAACATAAACACTGATACTATATGTCTGTGACAGGCTCATGTTGGGAACTGGCCAACAGATAGATCGCTCAGACTGAGAACAGGGAGAAAAAAACTAAAATAAAAATAAATCTACTTACCAGCACCTTTAAAGGCAGCTGATTAACATGTTAACTGTGAAAATGATCATTTGCTACTTCACACAGGTTACTTGCCATGAAATATTCCACCATGAAACTACAGTCCTGACGGGTTATGAACTGGACCAGGTTTGGACAAAAGTTTTGAGTGTTAGGTTTTGTAAGGGTTCTGTCACAATGGCTGGTTTATCTACTTGATGTTTTACACTGAATGTGCCTGTGATCAGGGAAAATAACAGGCTTGAGTTACATAAAACACAGAATGTCTGAAGGGTTTGGGTCGGGGGCTCGGTTACTTTTCTCGCATGAAGACCTAAAAACTTGAATGACAAACTGGACAGTTAGGCACAGACAGTCAAGTTTTTTTTTTTTATCTTCTTTCCAAAGAAATAGTTTCCATCTTCAACATCTAGTGCTGAGCAGATCCTCATGAATGAAGGGAAAGTGAGAGAAACCAAGCAGAAGCAATGTTGGACGTGACATTTTGCTTGTGTTTTGACTACAAGATCCAGCCTAATGTTCATGCCAGCTTAATCCTGTTATAAAAGCCTGAGCTTTGCTGCTTATGCTTTTCTTCTGCTGCCTTTGACCTTAGGACAAAAAAGAAAAAAGCTATAAAACACTTTTTTATTTATCTCCCACGAGGACATTATCACCAACTTCAAAAACCGCACCACTCCTTTCTTGTTCACACGGAACAGTTGGATAAGGAACGCTTGTTCTTTCTTAGATTAGTGATCTTTTCCTCACGCGGGACCCGTTCAGTGGCACAATGTTATCATCAAGGAGACAGCCTTTCCTACACAAACTGAAGAACAGGCACAGGATCTCACTGGAAACATTTACCGTTGGCAGCCGTGGGCTTCAGCTGAGCGGTCGGCTCCTTTAAGGTGATTTCACGAACTGAACTTCCTCTTTGAGGTTTCCTGTGGTGAGAGCAGTTGTGATGTTGTTGCTATGAGGAGACAACACTGGGTTTCTAAGGAAACACTTGATGCAAAGAGAGCAAACGCCTCATTTGATGCACCGCAGGCAAATTTGCTGTTTTCACACAGCGGATGCTCTCTGACTGCTGGATGTGGTTAAAGGCTGTTGTTTTGGCTCAGTTGTTTTAATTCAATTTCAGATTTGGCACCATTAAGACTGTCAGCAGAGAGGAAGTTAGCCTTTTCCTGCTACCTGCCTTCTTTACATATTGCGAAGATGCTAGAGGGAAACCTGTCATGCTCTTAACTCTCATGGAAACACATCTGTATCTGACGGTAAACCTTAAAAAGTTTCAGTTGCGTGGAAAGAAAAGAAATATGCTCCCAACCTCCTATGAAAACTTTTCTTTTGTTTCACCATCCCCTTTGCTATAATTTGAATGAGGCTACAACTATGTGACTCCCTTCCTATGTGGGTGGTCAAGGCAGGAAGCAGGCCGTGCACTCACTCGCTCCCTCTCCCAAAGCTTAGTCACAGTTTCCATGCTTGTTCTTTAAGTGGCTGCTTCTGGCACTTGAACAAAATCTAGGATTTGGGATCAGGCTCCATATTCTCATCTCCAGCTGCCCTCCAGAGCAAACTGGGGAAATGCAAAACAACTGATTCATACGTGTGTTTGTAACTGTCGGTTCAGTGTGGTACCCAGCGAGGGTGAGGAGGTTTGGCGTGTGTGATCGTAATGAGCACAGTCGCTGCGTGAGCTGCCACCGCTCACCTTGTGTTTTTAACTGGCTGGATTTGATCTTTAACGACAACCAAAATGTTTTGCTGTCATGCTTCAATCCTCCACCTTCTGGAAAATCCACATAAAATCAAACTGGGCAACGTAGAGACGCACATTAAACCTAAAACATCACAGGGTCTTTCCTTGATGGTGATTGGGTGTAAAATTGCTTTCAAGATCCAATAAAATTTGTCTTTCTCTCACATTTACAAAGCAAATATCTCAGGGTCGCGGGGGACTAAAGCTTATCCCAGCTGATACTGGGTGAGGTGGTGTACGACCTGGACAGGTTGCCAGTGTATCACAGCACTGATGTATAGAGAGAAACAACCAATCACACTCACGTTCACACCTACAGTCAATTTAAAGTTTCCAATTCACTTCACCACAATCTGTCTTTGGACCGTGAGAGGAAGTTGGAGTACCTGGAGAGACTCGAGAAGAACATGCAAACTCCACAGAGGAAAGCCCTGGTCAAACCAGGATGCTAACCAGGAACATCTTGCTGTGCACAAGTTGACACTACTTAATTTCCTAGAGGAACATTTCAATTCTGTTTGTCCATTATTTTGATTGCACATGGTACAAATTATCCCTGCTCTTCTTTTGTTGCCTCATCTGAAAGGCAGAGCACCTAATGATTTTTGTCATTCTACTGTACAATGTTCCTGGGTGTTTGAACAAAGCCATCCTACTGGTTTTTGTCCCACATGAGACCAAACATTGAAGTTATTTGTTTGTCATTTCTGTGCAGGAATCCTCTTCTCCACGCTGGTGTTCGGTCCTGCCTGTGGCTTCATCCTCGGCTCCCTCTGCACTAAATACTATGTGGATGCCATCTTCATTGACACCGGTGAGTTGTATTATCTCTCTGGCATTATATCCTTGTGTTTCCCTGTGCGTGCACTCCACTGACTCCTGCTGTGCCTCTCCACAGATAAGCTGGGCATCACTCCAGAAGACCCGCGGTGGATCGGGGCCTGGTGGGCAGGCTTCCTCCTGTGCGGTGCCTTACTCTTTTGCTCGGCTCTCTTTATGTTTGGTTTCCCTCAGTCGCTGCCGAGGGAGGAGGGGGCAGACAGCGAGCAGGTTATGCTTCCTTCCCCTCTGAATACAGACTATGAGACTCCAAAGCCCAGCAACGGGGTCGTTTGCAACCAAGAGCCGGCAAACAGCCCCACCTGCTGTCAGCAACTCAGGGGTGAGCGACACTATAGTGTTTTCATCGTTGGTTTCCCCGACAAGGCTATATTATTATTGTAAAGTATATTATACTACTGTAGAAAATAAGCAGATTTTTCTATTCTAATAATTTAGATTTTTTTTTAATTATTTTTTATATTATTAATTCTAGTGCAGATTCAGATAATTGTCTGATCATTTTAACCAGGCCCAGGTAATACATTTGTAGTAGTATTTGGGGTACGAGGCTATTATTGTTCTTTTATTTGTTTTATTATCATGTATGTACTTCCTTCTGTATTTTAACAATTTGTTTTCTTGTAGTGCAGCACTTTGTACTTTCTTGTTGAAAAGTTCTCTGTATTTATATAAGTAATATTATATGATTATTATTGTTATTCGCGATATAATGTTTATGCATTATGCAATCACAGTGAGGAGACATAACCGAACAATTTCATATTTGTAAAATGTAAAGAGCTCAAAACCACAACCTCCACTCAGGAGCAAAAATCAGTCTGTAAACTTGAAAGAAACTATATTTGATATTTATCTTGATACATATTGAATTATATATTTACTATTTTTGATCCTATTTAATATAAGTTTAATAAAAAAAGGTCATGTTTTATTGACTAACATGTCTTCTGTGTAAAACTAATTACACCAACTTTTAAAAAGCAGAATATTTCCATATGATATCTATTACAGTAAAAGTATGAAGCTGTATAAAAAGGAAGTACTCAAGCAAAGTACCTCAAAAGTACTGATTTGCAGTTAGTTCCACCTCTGCAGCAGCTTACATGTTTTAAATGAAGAAATCAACATAATGAAAATGTGCTTTTACATGAAGCTTAAGCAGAAAATGTTTTATTAATTGCTGTATAATTTATGTTATTTCATTTATTTTAATCAAATGACATCAAAAGGACGTAAAGAAAATCCCCTCTGTCCTGCTAACCCTTGTGCACTTGGATATTAATTATCATCCTTCCTTTTTTGACCAGTGATTCCCAAGGTGACCAAGCACCTCCTGTCGAACCCTGTGTTCACCTGCATCATCCTGGCTGCGTGTATGGAGATCGCCGTTGTGGCCGGCTTCGCAGCGTTCCTGGGGAAATACCTGGAGCAGCAGTTCAACCTCACCACCACCTCAGCAAACCAGCTGTTAGGTCTGTGTTCAGAGCAAACTTGTGCACACTCTCACTTTGCATGTTAGTATTTCATTCTGACAAGCTGTAATGAACTGGTTTTTTAAAGGTATGACAGCTATTCCATGTGCATGTCTGGGGATCTTCATGGGCGGTCTGCTGGTGAAGAAGCTGAACCTGTCAGCGCTTGGAGCCATTCGCATGGCCATGTTGGTCAACCTGATATCCACCGCCTGCTACGTCTCCTTCCTCTTCCTGGGCTGTGACACGGGTCCTGTCGCTGGAGTGACGGTCTCATATGGCAACGAGTAAGAGAATCACTCATTAAGAGAATAAACTGTAGCCATGAGTATTTAAAGCCCAATACAGGAGTTACCAACCAAGATAATAAATTAGAAAAAGACAAAAAATAATAGGACTGTAATGTTCATTTGGTCACTACGACAGTATCGTAGCATCACACATTATAAGCCTGCGCTATAGGAGGGAGGGAGAAACGGGTGGAAAATAATTTATCTTTTACACAGTAATGATTTTATGACACACACTAAACCTTAATGAATATTGTGTACAAGCACTTGTGTTGTGTGTGTTTGATATGAATGTCACGGGTCCCTCAGTCCATATTCGATCATCAGAGGCTGTTATTGATCCATAAAGCTGTTGTCATTTCCTTTTTTTTCAGTGCAGAAAAACTAACATCTCTCTGGACCCCTGTGTTTGGAGGCTTTTATTGGTTCCACATGTATATTGTGTGTTTCTTTTACCCTGCAGGTTCTTTTTGCATTAGCTTAGAGTTTCTCCTGTTGCTCCAGTAAAAAGGAAAATACTTGTCAGGTTGTTTTTGTGCTTCAGACACATGTTAAGTCGTTGCTCTCCAGGCTTATTGCTGCATTTACTTCTTGTTGCTTGGTTGTGAGAGTAGGGTTTGTCTGTCCATATGGGGACCGTGTGGAAATAGCCACTTGAGGCTTTTACTGGTTTTCGATCAGCCTGACCCCCACCTGCTCCCGAGCAGGTGCACCCACAGTGCAGTTTCCATGGAGATGTTAAAAGTGAACCAGAGACCCGTGGTATCAGCGATAAAGGATCACGAGTGCTTCTTTGATTCTGTTGGTGTCTCTCACAGACCTCGTTGGCTCTTTCAGTGCGAAAGGACACTGAGTTTTTTTTCCCTCCTTGTCTCCGTTCAGAACGCTGCGGGTGGGCGAGAAACCAGAGGCTCAGTGCATCAGTCGCTGCAACTGCTTCACCTCCTCCATCAGCCCCGTGTGCGGCTCCAACGGGGTCACGTACCTGTCCTCCTGCTTCGCCGGCTGCACCCGAAGAGGAAACACTCAAACCACACCTAACGTCACTCAGGTCTTTAGTCTGCCTACACGTGTGCTTTGTGATCAATGAGGGTTATTTCACACAAGAAAAATAAATTCACTCACTGTAAGGAGGATACATGATTGTACTGCAGCAGAGTTGTGTAATCTAATGAACAGAGTAAAAAAAAGTGTCTGGGCACTTTTCTACCTCGTTTGATGTGGACCCTCAGACTTTTCAATTTTGTCTGAGTCAATGGACCAAAATTTAGTCCAGATGTGGTCTCGGTCCAGAACAAACTGAAGCATGTTTGTGTGGTGAAAACACTCTTGCAGGACGTTGAGAAAATTTAACCAAATTAGCCAATTATTAATCTTTTCCATGCAAACAGAAAGAAAACCTTTATTTTATGCACTATTCAAAAGAATAAGCAAGTACTATAGCCGAATAAACAACACACGCCGTCTGCAAACCAATCAGTGTCAAGTATAGTTAGACGCAGCCCACCATGTGATGACATGAGGCGTAATCTATGTAACAAAGGTGTTAAAACGCCGTCAGTATTTCATTGTTCTGTCGTCAGCTCACACAAGTGGTTCTGTGGCTGCTCTGATCTCAGATCAGATCCGACTGCAGATTCTTGTCCTCCACAGTCAAATCACATGTAGAGATTTGACTCAGCTCAGCAGCGTAAAATTGCACCATGACTCAGAGTATAGTCTCACCACAGCAGTTTCATCTGCAGATCATTTAGTTCCAGAGCGTAGACACATGTTTTTTCTTCTTAATGTTAAAAACAGCGTGCACCAGATATAACATGTTTTCCTTGTAATTCATTTACAGAATCTGACGGGATGCGGCTGCATATCAACTGAAAGCGAATTCGCCACGGCGGTTCCGGGGAAGTGTCCGATGCCGGGCTGCCAGGAGTCGTTTCTCATCTTCCTGTGTGTGATCTGTGCCTGCAGCCTGGTCGGAGCCATGGCCCAGACGCCCTCCGTCATCATCCTAATCAGGTAGTGGATTGTTGACATGAACATACAGGAGGTCAGCTTTTGTGTGTGAATATGTAAATGACAGAATCCAATTTGAAAATGAAAACATTACAATCTCTTCTTTACGCTTCCTCTTCAGGACTGTGAGCCCTGAGCTGAAATCATACGCACTTGGAGTGTTGTTTCTTTTGCTGCGACTCCTCGGTAAGAAAAGAGTGTGTGTGCGTACACGTGCGCGCCTCACTCACATAATCTCATCACTCACACAAACGCAGGACTCAATGAGCCTCAGCTGCTTCATTGGTTTTGTTTGTTTGCACACAGACAATAAATAAATAAAGTGGATTAAAACACGACATTATAGTTGATGACAGTGGAAAAACAGATGGAGGTGGGAGGAGTAATGGAACTAAGAAAATCTAAATGAAATTATGGAGACGCACGCAGGCAAACTGGACCTGAAAGACAAACAATGTGGTTTTATTTTGAAGCGTTTCTCTGTTTTTTGTGTTTAAGGAAACAACATATGTAAAATGTATGTAATATTATACATTTATGTTTGATAATTAAATAGAAATGAAGTCCTGTATAGATTTTAATAATAATATTTATGTAACATCCAACATGTCTTAGACTTATAACTCTTCTGCTATTGCTCCTCTTTCCCAACGTGTTACTGGGAGTCACTGTCATATCTGTAAGGTAAAGAAGGAGCCACGTCCTAGTCTCCAGTTACTGACAGTAGATAGATAGAGATATACACTGGTCAGCTACAACATTAAAACCAGCTACCTGTTTTAATGTTGTGCCTGATCCGTAGAAAACTCTATGTGTCTGCTTCATGAGCCACAGTCACCCACGGGTCGGAAGGTCAGGGTTCAATTCCCAGCTCCAGGCTTCCTCCAGTCTGCAAGTCAAAGTGTCCTTGGGCAAGACATTGAATGCTAAGCTGGCCCTGACGTTTGTGCTCCAGCACAAAAATGTGATGTGTGAGTGATAGACTATAAATGGCATGTGCTGCATTAATGTTTCTGTGTGTGAATGGGTGAATCTGCAAAGAGCTAAGCTAGCTGAATCCCTCTGTTTCCAGTGCTAAGCCAGCAGCTGCTGGGTGTAGACTTACACACAAGAGAGTGGTATCACTTTTATAATCTCCTGCAAAGAAAAAACTGAATGATTGCTGGGACTGCTCCCACATACCTAACTTATAAGCCTTACCTTATAAGGGCATATGTTACCCCCCGTACGTTGCGTTCGTCAGATGAGCGTCGTCTGGCTCTTCCGTCTGTACAGACACAACAATCCAGACTATTCTCCTTCGTAGTTCCACATTGGTGGAACGAGCTGCCAAACACCACCTGAGCAGGGGCACTTAGACTCAAGATGAACTGATTTTGGTGCGTGGAGGTCAAAGGTCAAAGTCACAGTGAGCTCACGTCCCTGTGAATATTAGAACTGCCTGGTAGGTCATTTTTTATATCTGATACGTCTGATACCTGGTCTGTTGTTTATTTTCCAGGTTTCATACCTCCTCCGCTGATCTTCGGCGCTGGGATTGACTCCACTTGCCTTTTCTGGAGCTCAGACTGCGGCGACAAAGGCGCCTGCCTGCTGTACGACAACGTGGCTTACCGTCATCTGTACGTGAGCCTCGCCATCATCTTGAAAGGCGTTGCCTTCCTCCTCTACACTACCACATGGTATTGCTTACGCAGAAACTACAAGAAGTACATTAAGACTCACGAGGGCCACATGACACCAACCGAGTTTTACCCCTCGCTCACGGACGGCCCTAAACTAGTTGACCGGACAAAGTTTATATATAACCTAGAGAACCACGAGCTATGTGAAAATATGGAGTCAGTTTTATAGTTTGTGTAAAAGCAGGAAAAAGAACAATGTGGACATTCATGTACTCTTAAAGGAATATTTGATGATTTTATTCTTCTTTTCTTGAAAGGATGAAATAAAATGGTTTATTTTAAAGGCAATCTCTTTAAGGTCATAGGAGACACGTCCTCGGTAAACTTTTGAAAGGGTCCATTTTAGTCGTTTACGTGATCAGCGTCTTGTTGCCGGTGAGTTCCTGTGTTGACTTGGTGATAGACAACCTCTACAGTACTGTCAGGCTCAGTCCTAGTTGATCGTTAGTCAGTCTGCGAGATGCTGCAACACATATAGTTGCCATATTGCTTTAGGTCATGATCCCAGTGATCTGTGTGGAGAAAATAATTAGTCTCCCTTCAGTCAGTGCACTGTGTGTTCTGTCTGTGGCTCTCAGAAACGAGATGCGTTTGATGAAATAAAAAGTTTGGATGGTTCTTTACCAGTTATTCATATTTAAAAGTTGCCAAGTGTTTACAAAGGAATAGTTTAGAACAGTAAATGCATTTTTATTTGATGCAGAAAGTTTTCTTATTATAAAAAGAGAAATGAAACACTGACAGGTTTATTATAGTGGCCTATTAGATGTTTTAACTGTCAGAAAGTCAAATGAAATAACTTCATACAATAGTGTGTCAATTTCATCATGCACTGTTCAATTTCTTGTTCTCTTGCTGGATCATGGGCACCAACACTGGTGCCAATGTGCAATTCCTCTTTAAGATGTTTGTTATTCGTCTCGTGTCAGACTGCAGGTTTGTTTTATTTCCATGTTTGTTTTTTACATCTGCAGAGTTTATTCAGCCTAATATGTCTTAATAAGGGATTATTCAATTAAGAATTAAATGTTTATTTTATTTTTCTTTTGACTTTTGCACCTAGTGAAAGAGCTATGATGAAAAAAAATCAAGAGTAATATTTTTGATGTTTGAAATTAAAAGATTAGGAATAATATATTTTGTTTTCATTAGGCCCGGAATGTTTCATTAGACTGTGTTTGAAAGGATAAATTATATATATATATAATATAATATAATCTTGGGATGTGTGTGTAAAGATTTGGGACAATTTATATTATGTTGTATTAGTGGGGATAAAAAGACACGAACACACACACACAGACACACACACACACACAGAGACACAGACACACAGAATCTGTGTCTTCAAGCTAGGTCGTGATATGTAGGGTAAAGGACACTACAGGAGGCTGCTTGTGCAAACGACAAAGAATTTATTCCCGGACGTTTCTTTGACACGACTGGGCACATACGACCTGCTCCTCGACCGATCTCTCTGCAGTTACAGTTTTGACTTAGTCCGTTTTCTTACACTTTTTGTATGGCAACATATCATTTATTTTACTCTGGAAATAAATACTTTTTCAGAAAATGTACTGAAGTGTGAAGGCTTTTTTTTTATTTAAAGGAGCTGCTGTGTCCAGTTCTAACCTTGTAATTGGTTTGGTTTTATACTTTTTAAACAACCCTGAGAAAACTTCAGTGAGAATGCAAAAACTAGAAATATACAATGAAATAAACATAACACAAACATTCAAAGCTATGAAAATAAGAGTATAATTGATTTGAGTAAGGTTAAGATATACTGAATATAATCTATTATTTTCCATCAAATACTCTCTCCCCTTTTTAACCTTCACTCTTAAGTATTGAAGGGAGAAGTGTGAAACTGTCGATCTCTGTTCACGGCTCATAATACAAATGTGATCAATATGTTGCTAAGTGCTCACTCAGTAAGATGTGAGGTATTGACCTGAGGAATGAATGGACCACACGATCACAAAGACTTCATCATTTAAGCTTTTAGACTTGTATTCACAAATAGAAGGAGCCATTGAGTCTTTGAGAAGCTGTAAAATGGGATTCTAGATATTAAATAACTCAGTGAACACATTCTCAACTGAATCAAGGAACATGTGCATTTTGTACCCATTTGTCCAGAGTTCATTGTGCTAGATTGGTAAAAGCTGCAGAAGTTTTACAGATTAGACTGAGGGAGGGAGGCGGAACTGCGAATGAATCCTAAATTCACCGTGTTTATTTCTGTGAACACACATATATATAAAATGATGTACCAACCGTCAATGGAAACCAGACTCACTGAGGGCTGGATTCAAAACCATACCCAAAATGCACCAGCGTAAGGTCTGACAATCGGATTTCCTCCTGGTACCTAACAGCAGTCAGGGTACCGTATGACATGGAGGTCTCCAAGGATAAGCCGGCCCAAACCATCACTGACCCACCGCCAAACTGGTCATGCCGAATGATGTTACTGGCAGCGGAACGCTCATCATGGCGTCTCCAGACTCATTCACGCCTGTCACATGTGCTCAGTGTGAACCTGCTCTCATCTGTGAAGAGAGCAGGGTGCCAGTGGCAGACCTGCCAATTCTAGTGTTCTCTGGTGAATGCCAACAGATCTGCACAGTGCTGGGCTGAGAACAACAGGTCCCACTAGAGGTCGCCGGGCCCTCATGTCCCCCTCATGCAGTCTGTGTCTGACAGTTTGATCAGAATCATGTACACCAGTAGCCTCCTGTTCCTCAGCCGGTCATCTCCTCCTAAGACTGTGCTGGGAGACACAGCAAATCTATTTGGGACCGCACGTATAGATGTGCCTTCCTGGAGGGGGCTGGACGAACTGTGAAACCTGATCGGGCTGCAGATACCGCCTCATGCTACCAGCAGTGACAAGGACACTAGCAGAACACAAAACTAGAAAAGTATCAGTCAGGAAGGAAAAGGAGAGAGCAATCGTCTGTGGCCACCACATGAAAAACCATTTCCTTTTTGGAGGTTCACTTGCTTTTGCCTCCATTGCACCTGTTGTCACTTTCATTTGCACCAAAGCAGATGCAATTGATTCACAAACACATAAGCTTTCTAAATGGACGGATTGATATCCCTGAAGTTTAACTGACTTGGTGTTATACTGTGACGATTAAGTGTTCCCTTCATTTTTTGGAGCAGTGTGTATATACATTTTTTCAATAATTTATTACCAATAACTTGGCAAATACTTAAAGGGACATTCCAGTGATTTAATGTTGCAACTCTATAAATTTAGTGAACTCACAAGAGACAGGTTTGGAACATTAGAAATCAAAGCAACGAAGGCTGAAACCCCAGCTTTTATTCTGTGCTATGAGCCGCATTCAAGAAATGCTGAATCCTGTATTTCCCATAATGCAACTACATCTTTTATTATGTTCTCAGTTCTTTTTTCTTCTAGAGCTCCCTCCAAAAGCACAGAAGACCTGGCTCTGTCATGAGGGGGAAACCGAACATCAGCATCAAACGTGAGTTTGTGTTAATAAAGCAACACTATGCAACTTTTTTTTTACCTTCAAATAGCAGCGTCAAAAAGTGTTAGCTGGTACACCGACTTGGAATAGGTTGAAAGGTGCTGCTTCGCCCTGAGCACCTGTTCTTTCATTATGTAACTTTGGTGAGTGGGTATGATCCTCTGGAAGAACTGATAGTCACCCAGAATCAGGCCCAGGATCAGTTAAAGGTTTTTAAAAACCAGCGTTTATCTCCAATATTCTGTGACAAAAATGTTAATATGTCAAATAGTTTGGTTTATTCGTTAAAGAAGCAAGAAGCTGTGAATCATGGGTAAGATCCACCATGCAGTTGTGTTGTAGTCCAGTGAGTGAGACTGCTTCAGAGATTGACAGACTGAAAACCACTTAATGGCTTGGAAACAGAGCCCAACAGAATGAATGACCACATGTGGTTACAGAGGGCGCTGCTGCTCAGTAAAAGTTACTTGTGTTGTTTTTAAGTTTGAGTGAACAGACAGAAATAATAGCTGACATACCTTTGTATCACATCTCTGAGATATTTCAAAGGGTTACTCTTCAGGTCTCCTCAAAGAAATTGTCGCACCTGCTCACAGCCAGTTAGTGACTCACCTGAGACTGTAGCTGCATCTCCAGGTCAACGTTCAGGTGGTTCAGCTGCCTGCGTGCACACATGTCACTTTTTACACTTGAAGACTGAGCTGAGAAGCTTGTAATTGAACCACAATAATGACCAACCTGCAGTTCAAAACAGCTGAGGCTTGAATAAGTTGGAACCGCACATGAATGCAGCACAAACACTGTGACGACACATCCCTGTCTATTCAAACATGATCAAATACAACATAATACATTCTGCTGGACAGGGAAGAATCTCACATTTTATGAAACCACATATCTCACTGGGTAAAATAAATAATTGATTAGAACTTTATGAAAAATTTTAACACTTGACTCAAGAACTGAAGCGGACACAGAAACAGGAAGACGACATGTCGTGATTACTATCGTCTCTAAGCTTGTATTGATGGATATATCATGCTTTGAAAAATGAGAGCATGCACGTGTGTGTGTTCTTGTGTGTGTGTGCGTGCGTGCATGTGTCTGTCAGGTGCTTGTAAGGTCCATTAATAGCACAATGACATTCTTCAATAAAGCAAGAAATGCTTGTGCATGAAGACAGCTACAGTATCAACAGCATCTGCCTCAGTTAACAAAACACTGGTTGTCGAAGAAGTCACACATACACACCTACACACATCTACACATACCTACACACACCTACACACATCTACACACACCTACACACATCTACACACATCTACACACACAGTTAGATTTTTGACAATCAGGATAAAGTTCTAGAGAAACAAATGTGAATGAGTAAATTAGAATGAAATCTAATGTATTGTGAACAGAGGAATAGACTTTGATGCTCAGACCCCGATGGGAATCAGAACGTCCCTGGTGTCCTCAGGCTGAACCCCTTTGACTGTTCCGTCAGTGTGTGAGTGATGAGAAAGTGCTGCACACAGATCTGTGAATGGGTAAATGTAAGACTTTACTTTGAAGCACTTTAAGATTAGAAAGCTGCTATATAAATACAAACCATTTCTGCTTTACTTCCCTCCAGACACTGGTGGGCAACAGAGCATGGAGTTGAGACGTCTCATGAAGGCTTCTGATTGGATGGTTAGAGGAAGATAACTCAGTATCCAGATCTGAGGTGGGTCACTCATACCCCGCTTTCCACCCAAGTGAAACGTGCTGGGCTGGTGCTCAGTCACAGTTGGTTCCTTTTGTGAACTTATGAGAACATATTGATTCCTAGTCAGGCTGAGTGTAAAATGTTACCCATAGTCCTCAGCACCGACTACACTGTTAAGTCATAGTGCGCATCGTACGTTTTTTCCCTTAAGTCCTGTAAAGTGTTTGTCTTATGTGCACACGTTATATTGGAACAAGTGAATTGCATTGTGCACAAACATGTCTGACACACATGGAAATGGAGACAATGAAGTCAGGGGGATCATGGTACTGAACTGAGCTGAACGACAGGTCACAGATGATTGGCATGTCAGGTTGTCATTGGATGAAAAGTGAGTGTGAGCTGACTCAGGAGCCATTCAAAAGAAGACGTTTTTTTTCTTAGCTTCATTTCCTGGAGACTTACCTCAACCCTAACTGTCTCTTTTAACACCTTTAGTGTTGAGTATGACGTATGTTATGCCTGACCAAGTGTTGTCTCTGAGGTGGTTGATGTGTGAGATCTTACCACCTCCACAAGAATGTTTTAGATGAGGACATTTCCTGTTTTGTGTTTAGAGTTGCCATCCTGTCTCCACTCTCAAGAAGATAATAAACAACCCTGACATGAGTTATAGTTACCAAGACTTGTTATCTGCTCCCTTCTGTAAGGTAAAATACTGAAACGCTTCTATTGTACTTCAAGGTTTTTGGTTTGAATCAAGGTGTGTGGCATTAAAAACTGAAGTTAAGACCGATCCGAAGTTTATCTATGCAGCCTAACACAGAAACACACAGAGTGAAAAAGCCAACAACCTCAAAATAGAAGCTGCTGCAGGCGAGGATCTTTTTTTTTAATCAAAAGTCGTCAATAAGCCTAATGGCTGCCTCAGTAAAATGAACTGTTACACACCAATTTTAGTAGAAATGTTAAAGAAATAAATCCTCAGTGGAAGACTTGGACTTCTATTCAGAGACATATGGAGACAGATGTAAGTTCAAAAGGTTTTAATGTGAATTGATCACACAAGGAGAAGGAATCTATAAGTCTGAGGATTTGTTTCGAAGCCAGGCAGAGATCCACAGTGACGCATGCAGTAATGGAAGCTGGCTGAATGTTATGTTGTTTGAGCCACAGACTACATATGACGATGGACTACGTAACTGCTCGCTAAAATAAACTAAATAATAAAACCAAAATGCACATTCTATAAAAACAGGCTGAAACGTCATGACTGACAGCTGAAACTGACTCGTGATTGGTCGAGTAGATGTATCGTGGCGCTTCATTACCGAGACTCCATCCCCCGATCACTACGGTGCAGCGGGTCCAAATGATGTCACCACAAGATGGCAGCGTATGTATCCGGTGTTTTGTGTCTTCAATTCTTGATAGTGGGAGGAGGAGGAGACATATCGTCCAGCTTTATACACAGTCTATGGTTTGTGCAGATAAAAAAAAATTCAGTTTCAATTGGTTGACTGATTCTTAAAGATAACTGTGGCTTGTGGTATTGATTGAATGATGACACTCTCGCCCAGCCAGAAATAGTGTCAGGAACAACATATAAGCAAAGAACCAAAAGACAGTGCAAGAAAACCAGGGTGTAAAAGAAAACATAGAAAAACAGGTAAATTGAAGATATTCCGATATAAGTGTTAAATCACATACTTGCATAATACATTTTTCACTTTCAATTATTTCAGACTCTCAAGAGGCTCCATAGCAGATCAAAAAAAAAAAAAGACACGCCACTTCACACCACTCATCATTCAATTAAAAGAAAAGAAAGACGGCAGTAAAGTAAATGCAGCTCATGTGTCATTTATCTCTCGTGTTTCCAGAGGCTGGATGACTAACGAGTGCAGCTCTTCATTCATTCGGCTGGTTGAAGCCTCTATGATGCTGTTCTCTGACTCATCCAAGCAGCACATGAAACTGTACATCAGACTGAGCCTCACACAGTTGACTGGAACTATACCTGCAGCCTCAGTGGCTGTCGGCCTTGACATAAAATGTTTCCTTTGGCTGCACTGACAATAAGCTGTAAACAGAGATGAGGTGGGCTGACGTAACATGTCTGTATACAATGTCAAATGTACAACATACAGTTTAGATAATGAATAATCATTAGATGTTAGATATTATTAGTTACAGTATTATTCATCATTATGTGCACTCTCAAGACTCCAGCTGCACTTTTCACTTCATGTAAATTAGCCCTTTATCCGTGTCTGTGCGATACTGTTGTGCGGCTAATGTACGCATGAAATTAAAAGACCCATTTGAAATGTACCCATTTATACCTCATTTGCAACTAAACGGCAACTAAACCAGCCAGCAGATACATAATAATATGAATAGAAGAAGGACTGAGGGAGAAAATTGATGATGCCAACAATGTAATATATGATAATATAATGTAAACTGTAGTTAATTCAACTAACATGTGGATTTATGTTTTAGTCATTTATGAACAAACCATTAAAATGTGGCTGAAGTGTTCCCACATACTGAAACCTGCAGCTCCCAGTTTATCTGATATAGTGAAAATGGCCACTGGACAAACACTTTTACATAATTAAAAATGAACACGTGTTTACTCAGAGCTTCATCAGTAGGTAATTAAATGTAAACTGTTGCTGCATTTGCAGATGTAAAATGTGAAAGTGAAATTGCTTAAGGTGTAGCAAACATCTTAGAGGCAAAATCCAACAAAATGCAAACATCACCAGCTGTTTCAGGAAAAACAACAGATTTCAAAGATATTAGAAAGGTCCAGACACAGCAGAGGCAGTGGTAGTTGAAGTAACACATAAATAAATGGCCTGGTGCCTTTCTTCTTCTCTCTATCAGCAGCCCTGCCATTTTGTACTTGAAAAAAAGATTACATTCTCTGAGCAGTGAAACAATAGCAATGTCCAACATTTGTCACTGTGTGGGAATGTCTCAGCACAAAATGGAGGGGGGAAGTCAAATTACTTTCATCTGTGATTTCTTCCCAATAAAGTTTAACAGGTAACCTATCCCACCAGAGAATTGTAGAGCCAACATACTGAGACAAACATAGACCTGTCTCCACTTATAGTAAATGGTCTATACTTTTATAGAAGCACTTGCCTCAATGTGCAGCACTTTCACACATCATGCATACACTGCCTGGGCAATTTTGGGTTAAGTGTCTTGCCCTAGGACACTAAGGGATGCAGAGTGTGTGTGTGGGATTGGGGGGGAATCAGCGAATCACCGACCTTCCGGCTCTACCACTCCGCTCCTGAGCCACAGCCACGGCCTCAGTTATCGTTACCGAATGCAGAAGAAAAAGTGCATGTCTTTGGATTGTGAGAGGAGGAAGGAGAGCCTGAAGAAAACCCACGCAGACAGATGGAAAACATGCAAATCCCACTCAAAGAGTCAGGATTCAAACCAGGAACCTTCCTGCACTTCCACTGCACCGCCCACTTGTAAAGTCCATATATGTTACTTCCCACCACAGGGGACAGAAACCCTAAACAAAGTCATCATCAGTGTCTGATCCATTCAAGTTTTGACCTGTATTTTAAAATAGGCGACCATCACACCACGCACAACCTCCCCAGGTGATAAAGCTGCAGCTCGGTGCTCCCTCCCCCGCACACCTGACTCCAGCATCACCTGGAGAGTGAGTTCAGTCTGTCCCAGGTTCGAGAGCAGCGGCGGCCCCTGCGCCTTTAAGACTCCATGTGGTCAGCTCCACATCGCACTGTCCCCCCTGGCAGCTCCGTGTGGGAGCACGCTTCCAAAGTTTGACTGGGGAATACGAGGGAACGGTGGAGAGAGGCGGCCGCAGCGAAACACACGGCGATCAACATCATCTTCATCATCAGAGGAAGAGGAGGAGGAGGGAAGGACACAGCTCGTCTGAACGGGAGGGTCCCACTCCTCATCAGGCGATAAGAACAAAGAGATGGCCGAGCGGATCCTCGGTTTATAAAACACAACAAAGGTGAATGTAACACGGTGTGTGTGTCTGTGTGTGTGTGAGTGTGTGTGTGTGTGTGGTGCTGGAGGAAGGGTCCCCCGGCTGCAGCCTCCTCTTCCTCTTCCCTCAGCCATGCCGCTTCTGCTCCGCACGCTGCTGTTCGGCTTCCTCACGCTGCTGGTGGTGGTCCTGATCATTGATGATATTGCAGAAGTGGAGGAAGAAACTGCGTAAGTGGCCCACCTTCATTTTACGCATGCATGCACAATGCGAGAGAGGGAGAGAGAGAGAGAGTGTGTGTGTGTGTGTGTGTGTGTGTGTGTAGAGTCAAGTCTATTGTGTTCTTGTCCTGTTTTCCTCAGAAAGATTTAATCTATGAAGTAGAAGGGATGGGGGGGTGGAGAAATGAGTGAAATAAATGAGTGCATTTTTGTGTTGAAGTTTTGCATTGAATGTGGAGTGTGTATATATATATATTTATATATATATATAAATAAACAAACGTGTGTGTGGTTTGTTTCTTCATTTGTAACACTTGGGTGCAGCAGTAGCAGCTGTTCAGACAGCAGCCTGCCTGGGTCTCCAAGGATTAGGCTATTTGTCTTGCAGCAGCCGGCATGCGGGATAGGATACATTTACACTGAGAGAGAGAGAGAGAGAGAGAGAGAGAGAGAGAGAGAGAGAGAGAGAGAGAGCGAGTGTGTGTGTGTGAGTGTGTGTGAGAGAGAGACAACAAAAGAGAACAAAAGAGGCTCTCCTCTTCTTTTATTTCTCTTTTTTCACACTTTGAAATGTGGAGCAGTGCAGCAAAAACCTTCCCAGTCACACACTTATGTCCCGCCTGCATTTGACCTGCAAGAAAAATACTGTGCATTCTTAATTTCTGCTTTTAATGCCACAGGTCCTGACACCAACACTGCAGCATCCTCCTCTTGTTTTCATTCATTTGTCTTTGTGTGTGTGTGTGTGTGTGTGTGTGTGTGTGTGTGTGTGTGTGTGTGTGTGTGTGTGTGTGTGTGTGTGTGTGTGTGTGTGTGTGTGTGTTTGTTTGTTTGTTTGTGTGTCCGTCCGTGTGTGTGTGTCTTTTTCACATTTCCCTTTCAGCAAGAACACTTTGTTTGGAATGCAATCACCCCGACTGTGGTTCACTTTATAATGAGGTCATATTGGTTTTGTGATTTCACCGCGCGAGAAGAAGCAGAACCAAGTGCGTGTCTGCAATAAACGCAGCCTTATCCATCACTAATAGTCATATCTGTCCGAGCGGCATGTCTCTCTGTTCTGCTCCGCACTGCTGTTATGTTTCACCACATGTGGCCAAGGTCATGATGTGCAAAACTTGAGTACTCTGAATGTAGAGAGAATACGCAATGCTACTGTTACTGCGTCTTGGCCGGCCCATTCAAACACCATGCTGAAAGATTGCTCACCTCCCTGTGAAAAGAAAAACCTCCTGACAGTATAATGGGGCTCCATTAAGCCCACATTTCTCCTCATTACATCAGCGAATGGGCCCTCAGTGGGTTGCTCTAAAAATACCTTGATATGTGCCTCTCACCTTCACTGTTTCTTAAAAGAAGGATGTAGAGTGCGGCTGTTAGTGAGTAGCCTACAGTGGGTTTCATTTACTGTTACACAATGTGATTACAGGAAGGATCGGTCCATTATCAAGCAGGAATTCAGGCTGCAGTGTGTGGTTCATAATTCAATCTAAAGCCTTCTGTCTCTTCTAGGAATGCTGGACATTCAAAGAAGACAAACTTGCAGAGGCTTGTGCCTAAACCACACACAAGGTATGAAATCCAATTATCCCCCCCCCACACACACACACATACAGTACGTACAGACCACCATTGGGGAGCTAACTCCATATGATTATCTGTAGGCACTGCTTTGGTTCCTTTGCAGCCTTGTTAACACAGTGAGTCATTCACACTCAGGGTATAGAGGGCAGCTGCTATAAATACCCATCATTGTGGTGGTGGGATCCATGAAAAAAACATGGCGGCCTCCGTAGAGAGGACCCGCTCCAGAGGTAAATATAAAGTATTTCAATATAAAGGGCCCATTCTAGGGTAAAGAAAATAACAATTCATACAATTGAGATGAAACACAGAAGTGAAAACATCAATAGGAATGTTTTATACTCAATTTCTGGACCTTTAAATAGTGGTACATAAGAAATGTAGCCAAAAGTATCTGAAGTACTCATTATGCAGAAAATTATACTTTTGTGTAAAGGGGTAGTTTATGATTGAACCATTATTATCGCTAATGCAATCAATAAATGTCATTTAACCGTATGAAATGTTAATGTTAAATTAAGTTGCACTTATGAGGGTTTCAGCAGGGGCTTTAAAAGTCTGAAATTCATTTCAGACTTTTGGGATGTTTTTTATGTTAAATTTATTTTTACTTCTTTTGTGCTTTAGAATAAGATTTTTCTTTCTTTTTGAGAGAAGTGTTTTTTGACGGCATGCATCGTTTGTAATGTCTCTGTGTTTTGTAGTTCTTTCTCTGTAATAAAATAAATCCAGCATGGAACTGATAACTGTCTACCCAAAGACCCCGGTGAGACTATATCACAGTATGCTCAGTTTAACTGTGGGAGAGAATATCATACAACTGTCTCTGCCTGTAGTTTTGAGATAACGTGGTGTTTCGAAGTTTATTCTCTACTCCACCACTTTACTGTATCTTCAAATGTGAGTGAAAATAATTCTGGGGCTCCCATATTTCTTCATATCTGTTCTTGACATAGGTGTTAAATTGCATTGATTATGTTCTTAAGTCCTTAATTTAACTTGTTGAAAACTGCAGAAACTACCCTGTCACATAAAGCCTTTAATTATGGGGAGAGAACGGAAATTTACACAAATAATGATGAGAATTGTAAAGATCGTCACCGTGTATCTATAACATTACTTTTTGTCGTCTCATAGAAAGACTCCAGTACACGTGGATCCAACCACTCTGACAAGATTGAGCACAGAAACAAATCATCATCGTCCGAGCTCCAATAACACCGCCAAGCTCTCGTCAAACAACTGGACCTTCAACAAGACGCTCTCCAACCTCATCAGGCAGATTCCTCCATAATTATCTCTGCAGGGTTTTACACTCGACTAAACTCAAGTTTTTCATAACTCGTTTTCATCTTCTTTTCTCTTAGGAAGAACATCCTGAGATTCCTCGATCCAGAGAGAGACATCTCCATTCTGAAGGGCACTCTGAAACCTGGAGACATCATCCACTATGTCTTCGACCGCCACAGCACCACCAACATCTCAGAGAACCTCTACCGACTTTTGCCGACTGTTTCCCCGATGAAGAACCAGCATCACAGGCGCTGCGCCATCGTGGGGAATTCTGGGATCCTGCTGAACAGCAGCTGCGGACACGAGATCGACTCTCACGACTTCGTGATCAGGTTGTTGTTTTTTTTCTCCTCCTCACCGAAACAGAATTTGTGATTTTAGGGTTGGAAATTTTCCTCTTGAATTAATAAACCCTGCAGGTTAAAGAGAAATGTAATTGAAATGGATTAGCAAATTGGTTTCAGTTTTGGGCTTATCTCACTTTTACCAAGACCATAATTCACATTGAAGTGATAATCATTCTCTGGAGTTCTTAGTTTGATTCAGGTTTGAAGTCGGTGGTCGCACAGCTGGAATTATATTAATTGCACTTCTCTGGTTAGAGCACGCTGTTGCAGCTTTTGAACAATTTAAAGTCGGAAACAAAACTGGCAGAGCTGCAGCAATTAAATGCATGATTATACATGAAACTGACATTTTGAAAAGCTTTGGGATCCAGCAGCAACACGCTGTGTTTATTCACACACCGGTATCCTCAGGGGTCCTGCTCTCATTTTACTGGAGAACTGTGTTTGTGAAGCCAGCAACCTGCGCTGCTTTGTGATCGAGTGCATGCAAAAAAGTCACTGAGTGGGTTGTTTGTCACTATTCATACTTGTCATCGGACAAAAAGTTTGTCTATTTTAATGGAAAAGTATTGTGTGCACAGTTTGGAACAGTCTAACAAATTTGCAGAGGCACTGTATCTCTAATGTAAAACCATCCTCTCGTTAATCAGTGCTGTGTAAAGAGAGCAGGAAGTAGCCGTCTGTGGTAGCATCTCATCGAGCTGATTGATCGATCGCTGTATTGGCCTCATAGCGTCTAAATGTCCCTTTTTTATATTCGGAAACTGAGCGTGTTGTCTTTGTGTCTTGTCTTTTCTAAGTGCTCAAGCTGATGAGGGGAGGTCATGATTTATGGACTGAAGCAGTATGATGGTAATGCCTGGGCCACGGCACTAATGGTTGGCTGAAGGCAGACGACAGTGGATGTGGCATTTTGAGAAGCTGAGGAATTTGCTCTGGCATTCACGTACGAGATGGAGAGATAATGTCTCAGCTAAATATAGTCCTCTGCCCTGTGCTTGGTTTCCACAAAGTAGGTTGACAGTCTTATTTGGTGCAAGTTATAGATGATTATATGATATGGTAGTCCAGTGTGACAATAGCATCAAGGAATTACTCGCTACTCAGCAAATTATTACAGTTTTAAAAAATATATGTCATCTGGTGGTGCACATTTGTCAGATTTCAGGCAGGAACATGAGCAGCCATGGAAAACAGACAGCTCCCATTAAAAGAGCAACAGCGTCTCTTGTCTCTATCCAGTGAGAGGAGGCGGACTGCTCTTCAAAGTCTTGTCTTGAGCATTGATACTAAGGTCAATAATATTGATTCCAAAACAATGGATCCATCTCATGTTATCTGCTTCTCTGCTGCTGCCTGGCCTCCTATTATAAAGTCCATAGAAATTCAGAAGAAGTCAATGTGTGAACACAGCAGGGGATCCCCCACTCCATTCACTGCGAGAAGGGGGGCGCGGTCCTCTACGCACGACGCAAAAATGAAAAAGAAAATAAATCTCTCCTGGAGAAAAAGCGGAGACAAACACGTACAAGGAACAAAGAAGATGTGAAGGGAGTTTGTGGTGATGAGAGCTGACACCGGTTTCTGTGTTGTAAAGAAAATCATGTGATCTTCGCAGCGGAGTTAATACGTCACTTCCTGCCTCTGTCTGCTGCAGCCGGCTTCTCCACTTCTCCCCTGAATAATGCAGAGGATTTGTCATTGTTGTGAGCGTGTCTGGTGCATGTGTGAAAGATAAACTGCGGGTACACTCCGTAGCCAATTCTCCAGATTTTACCCGCAGGTCTGAAAACGGCTTAAGTTAGTGAACAGGCCAGGGGCCAACTAAAAAATCAAGGTAAACATCAAATACATTTTCACTAAGATGTTCTATGCTTTTTTAAGTAGTACATATAACACTGATGAATGTCCAAGTGCTAGTTTTTGTGGTAAGTTTGGTTTTATTTAGTTATTTGATGCTATAAAAATTGGGTGAAATGTCATTATTGACAGCTCACACTGGACTCAGGATTGGTTGAGCAGGTGTATCGATGGTACCTCGCATCGTAGTGGGAAGAAGTAAAGACACATCCGCACAGGGATCACCTCTTTGATTCAGAGAATACACACAGGATATATTTATTTACTATTTGAAACAGTTTTTGTGTTTAAACAAGCGTGATTTAATATTTAAGAGTTGATTGTTAAATGAAACGCCTCATGTTTGCTAATTATATGGAGTAGTAGTGTATTAATGATGCACAAGACACAAATTACAGTTATTAAATTAACTTTTAATGATAAAATCTTTCTATATCAAAAGTGATTCTTGGTCTGTTTGAAAACCTCTTTACTTGTCCTAGTTTCAACAAAGGAAGGAAAAGGCTCCACTCACTGTCTTTGTACTGAGTCTCTTAAAATTCATTAGGGTGCTACAGGAGCAGTGAGGAGCAAGAGTCCACTGAAATCACACACTAATTTTCCCCCTAATTGTTTTAAATGAACTCATTAATAAGAGTCAACGACACGCTGAGACGTCTCAGGCTTTGTCTTTTCAAGTGTGCAGGTTAATCAAAAGAAAACTGTAAAATGTGAGTGCTCATTATAAATGGATCATAACGTTTATCAGTTACTAAATGTAAAGTGGAAGTGATAAGAATTGTCATCAATAGGATGGACCTGTCTCCTATGAAATACTTATACCAAGCTGGTTTGAAGATGTTCTTTATAGTCACAATATGTGTATAGATATATAGATATATTTATTTCAGTCACCTGTTAACCTGCTTACAGATGTGTGTGGTTAGAGAGGTTCAGATCAAAGGACAGATGACAAGGAAGCTGTTCATATCGTAGACTGTCTATTAAGATGAAACGTCTTTAAGAAATAATACATCGTACATTCATTTTGACTTTTTAGTTTGGTCCATGTCCCACTCACTAACATTAATGAGGCACAGTTTATGACCTATACTGCATCTAGCCACCAGGGAGCAATCAAGACACTTTGGTTTCACCCATCTTTATATACAGCCTATGGTTCCTGTATGATAAGAATCAACACAGTTGGTGTCACTGATCTTGACTGACCAATGCTTACCTCTTCCAAGGTGTAACCTGGCACCAGTGGAGGAATTTTCTTGGGACGTGGGGAGGCGGACCAACCTGGTGACCATGAACCCATCAGTCGTGCAGCGGGCCTTCCAGGACCTGGTCAGTGACGAGTGGAGGGATCGCTTCTTGCAGCGGCTTCAAAGCCTCAGCGGCAGCGTGCTGTGGATCCCGGCATTCATGGCCAAGGGGGGAGAGGAGCGTGTGGAGTGGGCGCTCCGTCTCATCCTGCTGCACACTGTGGACGTACGCACCGCCTTCCCATCACTGCGCCTACTCCACGCTGTCAGAGGGTAAGATCACAGCTCAGGCCCACCTGTGAGGGGCGTAATGAAGGGGTTGGCAAACTCTAATCTGCAGCTCAGGTGGCTATTTTTAAAAAGGGGAATTAAAGCTAATCACCTGAGGCAGCTGTCGTGAAGAAGCCTCTCGTCTCCTCACTTGAGTTGTCTCACCACATCTGTCTTAATTAAGTGTGAAATGTGTTTGATCCTGAAACGAATGGCATAGTTAAGTTTTATTTGCAGACGAGGATCATTTTTCTTCCCCAAAGGAACAGTCTGACATTTTGGAATATACACTTATACGGAAGTAGAAGAACAGTAAGATCAGTACACTTCTTATGAAGACTGGAAACAGGAGAGTTTGCTCGGTTCTGCTCAAAGTAGAAAAGCACATTACTCAGCAAAGGCCAACACCCTATCTCCCCAACTTAAAGAAAGTGGGAAAAACATCCTGGATCCGCCCGTTTTATTGGATCCGCTACAAAATGTATTGATTTCTACCTTGGGCCAAAAAATGTCATAAAAATCAGTGCTGTAATTTGAATTAATCTGATAAATAACAAACAACCGGCCATTAAAATATAACCTGGATGTAATTACACGTACCAACACCTCATGTTGTGTTGTATATGTTCAATGCAGCAGCTCTGTGAGGCTGTAAATTCCAGTATTTAGTGACAAAACTAACATGCTGTTGTATAGCAGGAGGAGACTTTACGTTGTTCACCATCTTTGTTTAGCAGGTTAGCATGCTAACATTTGCTATGGATGAGGCTGATGAATTTTGCAGGTATTAGGTTATAAATTTATACACTGGACAAATTACAGGTATTTTTTGATTGAACGTAAATGAATTTACCAAATATTACGACAGTTCATCCAATAGCTGTTGAGAAGTTTTAACCACGTTCAAACCGCATGTCAACCTCATGATGGCGCTAGAGGAGATTATTTATTGAATTAATCATTTAGGGACCATTTATTTATTCATGAAAACCTGAATATAAAAATGGATGACATGACTGCTCCACAAAAGTTAAGTCAATGTGTCTCCATAGCCCCCTGGTGGCTAGCTACAGTATCATTCATAAATCCCACCTCCTCCATGCTATTTGATGGGACACAGAACAATTAAAAATGATCGTCTGAGGGACAGTAGATGCTTCATTAATTTATATTTACAGTCAATAATACAATTCTATTCATCCAGTGGTTATTTCAGTCGAGACTGAAGGCTAACAATTCCTTTCCTAGAACCATTTGTGCTTTCACTGGGCGTTCCCTGCTTTATTTCTCAGGCGGGCGCAGTAAATTCACTGTGAGGTTGCCAGGCAACCTGATTAAACTGTTGCTCATTCTATTGATTTCCTCATGTAAGTCTAATTGAGAAAGCAAATGAGCATTTCCCCCAAACTATTAATTCAATTGAGGCTTATTTTCCCACAGTTTGACCAGATGTTCATCGTCGACCTTTCACGCTAATGTTGACACTGATTTACAATCTGCATTTATGAAAAAAAATTCTAATGAGATGAATTTCTGAGGAGATCACATTAATGTAAATGTTCATTTGCTGACTCCATTAGACTCTGTTGTTCCAAGGCCTCTGCATGAGGCTCAGGAGCAGCACACATGTTAAAGCTGCAGAAAAACAGGACTTGTTTAGTTTGTACATTCTGTTGATCCTTATTGTTTGTCATGATTGGTTTCAGAGCTGGTCAAGGATCTTTGAGCAGTGTGTGTGTTTTTTCTGCTTTCAGGACTTTATAAAATGCTTTCTGCATTTTTTCCCTTGCCTCCCTCCCTCCCTCTCTCTCTCTCTCTCTCTCTCGCTCTCTCGCTCCGGAGCTTTCCTGCCTTGTTAAAAACCACCGCTGGTCAGTGACCACATTATGTCATGTTGTTTGCCCTAGCTAACAATCGTCATTGCAAAAGGGGAAGAATTGGGCCACAATTTCGTTAGTCAACAGTCTGATAGATTGGTATTTTAATTTCCCCTGATTTCTTCTTGCAGGTGAAATCCATTCCTCTGTCCTTTTTGTTCATGGTGTCTGATAAACGCCTCCTCTGACCTTGTCCTTTTCTCAATAAGGCTGAACCTCATTGTGTTCACTAGAAGACAAAAGGCTCATTTGCCACATCAGATGATCATTGTTTGGGATGCTCATCACCTGCTGTAGTGTTTGGCTGCATTGTAAACCTGCCCACTGTTCGCCCTTCACGCCGTGTGAACCGCTTTAAATAGCTCAACCTCTGCTTCTCCACACGACCTTCCACGCATACCACAGCGAGTGAGGAGAGCTGGAAGAGGCTGTAGGAGCAGAGAGGCTTTTTAAAAATGAGCTTGTGAGTGGAAAGAGAAATTCTGTTGAGGCGGTCGACATTTGACCCCCCTCCCCTGAGGCTGCTCCTGAGGGCAGGATGTGATCGCACTTTAACAGGAGTTCAGAGGTCACGAGGGACGAAATGATTCAGAAAATAAGTATGAAACCGCAACTATACTATCGTATCGTGATACAAGATGACAGAACCATGATTCCTCAACCTGCTGCAGGTTCATCCTGTTGAGCTCCCATTACTTCATTCTGTATCAATCATTAAAACTTTATTTGTGTAGCACCTTTTATACAGATTAAAATAAAAACATAAATTCAAAAGGTAAAATAACAATGAATAAAATGGGATAAGAATATTTACCTATAATAATAACAGAAAACATTTAATAAAAATGTATTAATAAAATAATAAACCTTGGCTAATACTTGGCTAATTATATTTTTTAAGTTTGAGTTTCAAGACTTCCTCTACTTAGATGAGCTAACTGATTCATACTGCAGAGTTCTGAATCAACTGCGGATGATTTATGACTAGACAGTAGTTGAGGCTGCACATAATAAAAGCATCTACCAGTTTTTCTCTGCCACTCACACTAATGTTTTTAAAGGCCCCATATTGAGACAAGACTCAGGAGCCTTCATTTTACATTTGAGTCAAAGACCACACCAAGGTTTCCTGCTTGTTGGCTTTATTCTTATTGTGAAATAGTATTATTGTTAATCGTCTGCTGCAGTAAAAAGAAGTACTCAGTGCTCAGCAAACACTCAGAAAACGAATCTAAAATTCAGCCTTCAGGAGTTCTTTTGCTTACAGTTTGAAGCTCTGCTGATGTAGTGAGACGAATCAGTCTTTCACTGCACCATTCCCAATATTTCTGCTGTGTCTTTGTCTTGAAATTAGAGCTACAGAAACTATTTGTTTCCTGTGCAGATGACTGCACTGGTATTAAGGAAGTGGCACTAGATAAAATACTCCTGAGCCATTAGGTTTTCAATGAATTTGAAATGTGTGGAGTAACCATGTTTTACCGTGTTGAGAATGGGGCTGCAAGTAATGAAAATGAAAAGAGTCAAAAATGCTAAACAGCAAATGTTCATATTTTAGAAGCTGTTTGAGTGTTGGATGTTGTTGCCGCTTCATTTTTCCATCAGAAATTATCAATTAATCTACCAGCTGCTTGAGTGAGAAGATAAGGTTTAAGGGTTTTTGGACGATTATTCTTGTTGATATTTTTTTGAAATGCATCCAATGAGAATAGATGAAAATGAAAGGTCACTTATTGATTATCTGTGAAGTGACTTGTGAAAAGCTCTTGAAGGGGCAGTTACTTGGTCGATAACAGAAAACATACCCAGCAAGCTCTCGATTTCTACATGTGTGGCTTGTTAGAATTAAGCTCCAGCAGACTGTATTATAATTTATTTCACAACTTAGAAGGAGAAACTGAAGAAGAAGAGTGTTGCTTCCTCATGAATACTGACTTCACTTTGCTAACTAAAAAAGAGCTGTGGACACCTCGAACTGATTCTACCTCAGACATGAAGTTGAAATTGAGTGTAGAGAGTTTGGGGAAACATTCTGCAGAAATCATGTTTTGTTTTTGTCTGCTGGCGTCTGCCCTTGCCGTCAAAAGCTCTCAAATCTCTTTGTCTTTCTATGTTGACATCTTCGCCAGCATCTTCTAGGTATATGATCCTCACTTTAATACTGAGATATTTGTGTTCTTCTAGTTTCACATCCGTTGTGTGCTAGAATCGTCAGCAACACAACCACTCACTCGCTGTGAATTGTTCCTGCTTTATTCTTACATGGACTCACGTGGACATTTTACCAGGGAACATGCAGAGAAAGAAACGCAAAATGTCTGGAGCAACTGACTCTGACTTTTGCGTTCTCACATGCAGCCCCTCTGGAATATTTCAGGTCTGCAGTTCAGTGCATGTGTGAAAGCAGCTGCACTGTTTTTTTTCTAGTTTAACGTTCTGTCTTTGTCAACAGGTATTGGCTAACCAACAACGTCCACATCAAGCGTCCGACCACCGGCCTCCTCATGTACACGATGGCCACTCGCTTCTGTGAGGAGATCCATCTCTACGGCTTCTGGCCGTTCGCACTCGACCCGCAGGGCAAACCGGTGAAATACCACTACTACGACACTCTGAAGTATGAGTACACGTCCAGATCCAGTCCTCACTCCATGCCTCTGGAGTTTAGGACCCTGAACACATTGCACAGACAGGGGGCGCTCCGACTCCACACTGGGACCTGCGAGGCTGAGACGAAACCACAGAAAGGGCTTCAGAGCAAATAGCTGGATGGGAGATTGTCATGGTAACCATTATCTCGACTGAGTAGACTTTGTACAAACAGTTTTCTTCTTACTGTAATTTTATGAAACTTGAATAACTTATTTTCAGTAATTGGAACAAACTTGTTTTTCTATTTCAAGCTCTTTAAGTGACTAATTTCTCTGGTGTGTTTGACCTTTTAATGAGATTTCTATGACAAAATTTGAATAATGTGACCATTTTTGTCTAGCCCATATTAAACTAGGTTCCCAGTGTGGTTATTATCTATGATTTAATGATACAAAACACATTTGTGTATTTAAATTAGTTATTAGATGCTATAAATGAATAGTCCCAGTTTAGATAGGGCTTCATTAAGAAGTTTGTTGTGTGTGTTTTTAACCAGAATGTGAACAGCAAGTGGAGGTGGTGAAATGAATGTTTTGTGTGAGTCTCCGGTTGGGCCACAAGATGGAAGCACTTAATTTGAAAGCCAATGATGACTTTTATAAAAGAGTTGATTAAGTATTCAAAATTTATTTTTCCCTCTGATCAAGGAAATTTTACATCTATGTTTTTGTAGCTTGAAGCACCTTTTAGGATGTTCATATTAAAACAGTAAATTCATAAGCATAAATTCAAATAATGAAAATGTTGGGTTACCTTGGGAGCCAGTGAACAGATAGAGGCATGTTGGATTGTGCTCGGCTCCTGTGAGAGTAAAGAAGGAGTGAACCGGCTGTTCACATAAGTGTATTTACACAGACTTAGTAAACCCCCTTTGTAAACTCTCTTCTTAAGAACACCAGCCCTGTTTCCACACTGACTGTCAGCCTGTAGCTGTGTGGTGGTAGTAACAGTAAATGAATGTAGTGGCGATATTCTTACACTGTAAGAAATGAGCCTTGTAATGTGCTTTAAATGAATTCCTGAACAGAGCTGGCGATGCTCTCAGTGCAATAACGCTGAGAAGAGTAGGAGCTGAGGAGTTGTTCGTCTTTATTCAATTGAAATGTTGTGTAATGTGTTTGCTTTAGTATTCGACCAATATAGGTTGATGCAGATACGTGTGGATTTGATGACACTGCCAGTATTTGTGCCTATAGTATACTTAAATCTGACACCTCGAATTGGACCAATCACATGCACATACATTTTCGACCGGAGTTTCGTAGTCGTTTTGAATGTGCTGCTTGCTTCTGAAACCAAGACATGAAACAAAACTATAAACAGAATGTGCAAAAAAGTGTATTTTAATGCAGGTCTGTCAACTTGTTTTTATGTAGTTCTTGCCAGGGATGAAACTCCATTTCAACACCAGACTGGTTTTTCCAAACTATTTAATCCTTGTTTGTATTTTTGTACTTCTAAGCTCCACCTCAGTAAAAGTCTGTCCAGTTTTTAGGGAGTTTTTCAGGAGTCGTCTTGACATTCAGCCATTTGCCGAAAACTCTTGTGGGGTATTTTTCTGCAACAGTAAATAAAAGACAATTAACCGAAGTATTTGAAATATTCTGAAAGCTCCTGCAGCTAAACAAGTAGCCTTTCATGCGCTCCCGCCTCATGTGATTTCTCCAAAAGTGTTGTTTTGACAGGATGTGCCTGTTGACATGGATGTTGGTCTTATAACGTTGCCAGTTTAGTTAAGAATAGACATCAAAGTGGCACCAGAGACGTCAGCAGCGTGAAACAATGAAGGGTTTATTTGTGAAGGCTTGTCTGCGCTCGCCAAAAAACAGACACGCTCTGTGACTAACACTATTAAGTTAATAAACCCAGAGTCTGGTTTGGAAAACCTTCGACTGACATTCTGCTCTGAGAATGTGGGGACTGTGTTGTCTATAGGCTACTTTTTCTCATGTATATCGTATGTTGTGCATCATCTTTTTCCTGTCCTACAAAACCAATATTACCTTTTGCATGTTTGTCCTGTCTTAATGCATACAATTTAAGTATATTTACATTTTTGGGGTTATTTTAAATATTCTGAATGTCTCAAGGACGTGTGAAGTGTATATTTATGACAATGTGAATGTACTTTTCAGTGGCAGAAAATACACAAAACAACAGACTGGAAAAAAACATAACACTTCAAGCCTCTTCTTTAAAACACTTGAAAGGAAGTGGGTTTTATTACAGCAGTGTTTCAAAGAGATGGAAACTGAGGAAATAACTGCGGCGTACGCGACCAGGCAGGGGCTTTATTTTCAATAAACTTCCAAAACAGTCTTTTCAACGCCTTTTCATGTTTTTAGCCTCAATGTTGGATTAGAGAAATGAGCCACAGTCTTCAAATAGCTACCACAGTGACGCTGATTCATTTTACGAGAGGAATTTTCTGCAACGAATGATTTGGTTACAGTAAAAGTCCAGATTTAGCATTTTAACAGAAGACGGGTTTTTCCACGATTTCACACACAACTTGAGATGGAAGGGGGTAACAGTATAGGCTGACATAATAGGAATAATTAAGCAGAGGAACAAAAATGGATCTTCAGTTAAACAACAGTGATATGAACAGTGACATATTCTGATTGAAAACACATGTAACAACAAACAGTATAGGTACAGCGAAGAACATTTATATCAAAAATATGCTTGAAGGTTTGTTTAACATCATGAGCACAAGGATAATACATGTATCTGATTATCTGTGAATGTCAACATGTTTATAACAGAAGAAATACACAATGTTCTTTCTCAAGTAAAGAAAGGGACTGAAAAGGCTCCACAAGGTTGATGCAGTTCCTTTTTACTTATTCAACCAGGGATGGAGGTCATTTGAAAACAGCTGCACCTGTAGGCCACTGTGCACTATCAAATAACAGTTTGGATTTAAACAGAAGGTCACCGACAATGCCCACGCTCACATGTGCTGCACAGATCTAATCTAGGTGCAGTCTGCAGTGTTAGGCCAGTGAGATTACATTCAGGGTGCACAGAGGAGAGGAAGGTTTGAGGACTTTCATTTATTTTGAATCACTCTAGCAATTGGTATTCGAATATGACAGCAGCTTCTGTTATTTCATCATTTGTAGGAGTGGCTTCGTACATATTTAAAGGTTCAGTGTGTAAGATTTAGGTGAAAGGTCTCTACTGGCAGAAATTGAATATAAAATGATCATAGTGATGTTTTCACCGGTGTGTAATCATCTAATGGGCCCGTTGTATTTAAATACTATATATTTACATCTGGAGCTCTACGGAGGCCGCCATGTTTTTTACTGTAGCCCAAATTAGACAAACTAAAAGACTTTTGAGTTTTTATGACAACTGAAGGCTTCTACAGGTTCTTTCATGTTTGGAAGGGGAGGGTGAGGTGAAGGGTATCCAGCTGCAACATGCAACTTCACCACTTTATGTCACTAAATTCTACACACTGAACTTTTAATGGGGAAAATGTTTGACTTATTGGTCTAGATTTGGTAAAACCTCAATTTTTAAAACCAAATATCAAACTATTACCATCAGTATCTTTAAGATGCGCAAAGGTCCATTAATGTTGCTTGTACTTATTGTACAGAAACAATTCTCCAGTGTTTTAATGATTTGTCTCATCCAGCTTTGCCTGCATCTAAATGGATAAATCCCAAACCCATGAAAAATCAGCTTACATGGTGTGATTGGTTAATGAAAAACTTTAAAAATATTTCACCCACATTTAGAAATACACACCCTCATCACCAAACTCCATGTGGCACAGATAAGCAACTCTTCTGGAAAAAGGCCCTTTTCAAGTTAAACATTACAAAGGTCAGTGAGCCATTAATGGAAATGATTGTGAGGGATTAAACATAAAACAGCACTAGCTGCTCACACACAAACTCTGGTCCCACGAGAAGCCAGATTAGAGGATCATTTTTAATGGAGCAACTTGACATGATATTTTCTGACTTTACGTAAGACACTGGGTGTGCATTGTGCGTGTTACATACTTCACTACAGTCGTTTTTTTATCACATGATTGAACTATAGAATGTATATGAAGATGGACGACATGACCGCTGTCAAAAAGTGAAGCCAAATAATCTTGATTTGCCCCCTAGTGGCTGGTTGTAGTACAGTTCATAAACCCCACCTACTCCATTTTAGTGGATGGCAGCGTTCGTATCCCAGATATTTTGGCTTCATTTTTGTATAGTGGGAGGAAGTGGAGACGCGTCGTCCATCTTTCCATACAGACTATGGACCAAACACACCTGATCACAACAGATCGCAGCATTCACATTCACAGCATATGGATGTCTTCCATAAATACAAATATATACCGACAGTATTGAAGATTTTCATAAAATTTTGAAAACATAAAACTTCAGCTGAGATAGCAGCAAACTAGGAATGTCTTCAAACAACACACCGTAAAAAAATTATACGCTCACTCCATAAAGACAGAGCGCCTTCAACAGTATATATGCACAATAAAGTGGTCAGTAGATATATTTGGTATTAAAGTTTAGTTTAAAAAATCAATTACTGTTTACATAACTAGATTTGTCTTTATGTGCAAATTTTACATTGCAACTAAGTATTTTCTGCATGAGATTAGTTGCATGTTAAAGATTTTTGTGCAGCAACTGACTTTAGAGGCCACCGGGTATTTATTTATTTAAAGATTACAAAGTATGTCAGAAAAAGCCTCGATTAACCCTGCATTCTGATAAAGATGGATCAAAGCAGGTATTGATTCCTACATAAACTCTTCAGCCTAACAGACTTCACACTGTAGCTAAAGCACAAAACAATGAAGTATATGACATTAACTTTGAGGCAATGTAAAAATAAAAAGCTAAATTCACATGTGCCGATTTGTTATGGAGGCGACTGACCTCCAGACTCCCAACAGCCTGATTGAAGTAACTAAAGGAAACATCCTGATCTCTAACATTGGAAAGAACTGGGCAACGTGACTAAAGCGTCAGTGAAGCAGCAAACAATGATATCCACTGGGCTCCAGTCTTTTAAACACAGATTAAAGCCATGCACAAGCAGCATATTAACAATGATTTGGTTAAACTTGACCACAAAAAAAAAATAATGGGAACCACTTGAGTTGTCCTGCACAAGAAGGGAGTTATCAGATATGCACGTCCACGCTGGGATTCACCTGAAAAGAAAGAAAAAGTGAAAACTCAGAGATGCTTTAAAAAGATTATTCTGCTGTTCATGTCGACATAGCGACCATGAAACATGCAGACTAATGACTTGTAGGTCAAGAAAGTCTGGCAAAACAGGGCGTCATATCTTCCCTTAAGGAAGTGTGTCAAAGAACAATTGAAAAGACGGAAGGGTGAAACCTAAAGCTCACACTGGACTACAGCACATTCAAATGCATAACTTAAAAATTCATATTCAAACGCAATTATTTCATATCTGTCTGTGTGATATTTGTATTTGGTGCCAACCTGGAAAGTTACATAGTCAAAACAGAATTGTTGATTTACAGAAAAGTTGATTTACTTATAAGCAAATCAGGATTAAAAGGGTGTGAGTACAATGGTAAGAAGTGAGATAAGCAGAGGCATTGAGAAAAAGGCAAAACTGTTAGACGAGTAATGCAAGGCAATTTTCAAAACACATAAGTCTTGCAAAGGTTAGTTTTTTTATAATATGCACTGATCTTTTAGTGGATGGAGTCAAAACCCTACTTCATTGTATTTCTTCACGGGCTAAAAGTGCTCATTACAGATAAAGTCCTGATCACACACAGTGGTCAGTATCTCCTCTTTCAAACTCCTAACTTCTTATATATGTTTACAACGTTCTCAATGGGTTTATTGATCGATCTCATTTGGGCTGTAGGATCATTAGAAATGAAGAAAGCTCAAATCAAACAACAAACCTGTATTTGACATCAAAGAGTGTCGAGTCGTCCTCGTCATCGTTCTCCTCATTAAGCGGGGCCATCTCAACACGTTCTGCAGGCGTCGTTATGATATCATATTTTCTCGTTTTTCTGATCCGTCTTCCTGATCTGTGGCAAATTAAAACAGAGCCAAACATGAGATGAGCACAAGAAATAAGATCACACAGGTTAGTTTAGATTTAACCCAGGGTGGAATTTACAGGGGGAACACATAACGCAACACTGAATGATTCAATTTAAAGGTTATATGTGTTATTCAACTTACAGCTTTTTAAAGAACTTTTTTCATCCCAATTTTACTGTAGCTACTTCGGTACTAGTCAGTCAGTATTATCTGGCAATTATGACGTAGGAAGCATTTATTTCTCAGCAATATCAAGCGGTTATTTGATAGAAATAATTCATTTAGGAATAACCCAGTGTGTGTGACCATGCCATTTGACCTCTACTCCTCTAATGTTCACACCAAAGTTACGCCCTTGGATTTAACTGATGTTGAGTTCTACAACCATATTAATGTTATGAGTTGTGATTTTCTCTTCTTGAAAAGCTATCTGATGAGCACATTTGGGAATTGGGAATTTTGTAATGGACCTTTTCACACTGAAATGATATTTTATAGACCAAATTAATTGATCAACAATGAAAATAGTCAGATTTATTTATATATGTTTTTATACACGTGCATATTTATATATCTGCATGTGTGTTTGTATCTCTTCTTAACATTTTAGATCTTTTCTTTCTTTCTTTCTTTCCTCACTATTCCAGGGTTATTTCATAGGCCTCATGTGACTAACCATTTGTGAAGCTTTTGTCTGTTGAGAAAACAATAAAAAAAAACCTAGAATAAGTGTTATGTCATGAATGCAAATCCTATGGTCATGATCATGAATGTAAAAATATACTTCACTTAACATAGCCACTCAATGATAAGACTCACATAGGTCACATGTAATAGGCCCTTAATAGGCCCAGACCTTCCACTGTCACATGGAGCCTCAATCGATTAATCGATCAGAACATATATCATTCAGCATCACAGTGTCAGGCTGCTGACCACAGGCCTCAGGGCTGCATTAGAACAAGTCCTTCCTACCTGACCACTTTGATGACCAGACACGTGATGAGAGCAGCTGTTAACACGCAGATGAGAATAACAATGTTTTTCAGAGTTGGCAGGTGCGTCATCAGAGAAGAGATGCGGGATCCCACCGCAGAGTCCGTCACGTTAGTCACTTCATGTTCGCTGACGACGGATGATGAAGATGAGGAGGAGGAGGATGTCGAGTTTAACTGCATCGCGGGAGAGGAGAGAGTTTGAGGTTCGCCACTGACCCGCCACAGAGCCGCGATGATCAGAGTTAAAGCCACGTTGTATTTCATCGTGATGCTGGATGATGGGGAATAAAAGTGAAAATGAACCAGCTGGACGTTGGATGAGTTTCTCCTCAATAGATGAAATTCAACAACAGCTGTCACATTATAGAAGATCCTCTTCTCACAGTCAGATTCTACACAGCAGAGAAAAACGTGCAAAGCAAATATCCATGTCTCTTCTCGTCCAATTGGTTTTTCCTATTAAAGCTTTTCTACGTTCAGTCGCCTCCAGACCCAGGTTTGCTTGAGGTGAGTGTGATTCCTTCCTGATTGCATTAGGACTTGGTGAGGAGATGAGGATTATCCTCTGGGGGAGGAGCTCTGTCTGCAGCCTGGCCCTCTGCTCCTGCTGCTGGAGACCAGAGGCTTTGTGTGGGCTGGTGTTGCATTCAAGGCAAAGTCGTATTTCCCAGCTCCCACTGACTGTCATTAAAGAAAAGGATGTTGGCAGCTTGAGCTGTGTGTTTGTAATAGATAGAGAAGGATGAAGGTGCTTTGGCAACTCAACAGTAGAAGAGAAACTATTCACTTTGATACAGATCTGACTCTCAAATGAAAATCATATAAAATACTTTATTGACTCCATTGGGGAATTTTACTTGGGCCAAAATGCTGCAGCAGCTGCAGAACAGTACATTGTGCAACAAAAACAACGAAAACCCAGAATAATAATGCAGAATAAAAATGAGTTAAATATTGCACCTGCCCTAAAAACACATAAAAAGATAAAACACTAAAAGGATATAACACATAAAAGATGAAGAAGAAAAACTGGCAATAACACCCATGGCCCATGTGGTAAATGCTGAATATGGCCCAAATAGCACAAAATAAGTTCGGGCCACCTTTGGCACCTTTGGTTTATATGTGGTATTGCTATGGCTTTCTTGTGGCCAAGACCTGGCAAACAGGAGCAAACAGCCCAAGTGCCATCATTCCACACGGTATGTGGGCCTGATGACAGTGTGAAAGTGTTGGCCAATTCTGGGCCAAAGCAATTTCCCCCTGTGGTTTAATAAAATATTTCTGATTCTGACCTGCTTAACATGGTGCGTAGCACTGAGATGGAAGTTGGTTAATTGCACACAAATGGTAATAGTGTGTGCAATAATAATAAATAATAAATGTAATATATAAGTTAAGAAAAAAAATTCAAATGTATCAAATTTAGCTGTGAAAACACATCATGTTTCTCACACAGTAGAAAAGGACAAAACCTTGGTGTCCTCACTGGTAAGTCCAGTCAAGTTTATTTAAGAGTTGTGCAATAAAAACATGAAGAGAAGTACAAAAATAAAATAAAGCAAAATCAAATAAAAGTTTACAACAACTTAGGGACTCAAACGCCAAAGAAAAGCAGAAAAAACGTGTCAGTTAACCCTTAAATATGTCTATTTAAAGGAAACACTTAATTGTGACTTGTAAACTCTTCTTGGGGGGCTACGGCAAACAATCGATCACCTTTACCCCTGACTGTCGACCAAGTGCAACTAAGAGCAGCTGATTAGAGCATTGTGATAGAGGCAGGCCTGTTTAGAGGGACTCTATTATTGATTGATTATTGGATTTCAATCATTGTTCCTTTTGACACCAGTCAATGGTTTAGCAATAGATTATGTGTCATATTCTTAGCTATTAGACCCTCTGATCTATTCTCTTTTTTACAAACGCAGCCAAATCTAAAGGAGAAAACATGCTACAGGTATGTCAATGTTCTACATTAAAACAAAGAAGTCTAATGACAACATCAATGATAATAGCACTGACTGAAGTCTATTACTGAACTCTGCTGAGTGTTTTATCCCTTTACTGCAAGAAATTTCCAACGGCATATGAAGGCAGCATTTCTCTCATTTTACCCATGGGCCTCAGCACACAAGACTTTTGGAAGGGCAGCAGACTCACGGATCAGACAGACTCCTGGAAAAAATGTTGAGGAGACAAGACAGTGATAAGCTGTCAATTGATCAGTGACAGTGATGAACGTCCAGCAAATCCACAGGAATACAGAAAGCACTAAATCAACCTCTGTCAGGAACACAGTTTATGATTGATCCCCTCATCTATTTCCTCTAGTCTTTGGTTTTACAATCTGCAGAGTAGATGAGCAGCATCTCGATTCACACCTACAAATAACCATCTAATGACTTGTGGGTATTAAAACTACTTTAAAACAACATCAGCCATCATTTATTGCACAGTGCAGACCTGTGGGGACTGACATTTACCTGAAACCTGTTTAATTTAGTCTGTCTTCTGATGTCTCGTTTCTGCACACCCTCCCCTGGGAGTGATGGCCTTCCACCATGCTCATGAGAAACTATTACATTTTATCAAAGCCCACCAGATGGCAGCACAAAATAACAACGGAGCCTGGGTTTTTCCTTCATGCAAAGATGGAAATTCAGCTCAGACTGGTTAGAGTCAGACTCTGTGACATTACTCACTTCATAAAAACAGAAGCTGAAATGATTTGTTAGGATTTCAGATCATCTTCTAAGTGAGGAGCGTACTGTGCACTAACATGCACACAAACCCACAGTCCACCGTGAAGCACCTGAACATTATCTATATCTTGATTTTGTTGCTCATTGAAGGAGATTTGCATCTGTGAAACAGGATTTTCTCGCCACAACGATACAAATGCTTAGCTGAAAGGGGCCGTCACATCCTGGGAGGACGGCCTGAACTTTGCACAGAGAAGCAGCTCTGATGGTGACTGCAGTGATCAGGTTACATTGTTCTACACCGGCACTGGAGACATGTTTCACTCCACACCCTTGAACTCAACACTCTAAATGTGTTTGCTGAAGATAACAGCATCAGCATACAGAATAATTCCTCTTGCTAAGTTTAGGTAAACATTCGAACATAGCCTACCTGTTCTTACGTCAACAGTCGTTTCTGTCAAACATGACTTTTGGTGCATGATTTAATTTGGAATTCAACACCCATGAATGTGAGCCTGCCGTTGGTGTTGAGTTTGCCGTGTGTTCAGGCTCACCCTTCTGCATCAGTGCACTATGTGCCCTTCTCTTTACAGAGCACATTCCTGCCTTCCTATTCTGACAAAGGCAGTGCTGTTTGAACTCATTGATCCGTGTTGCAGGTTAGTGTGAGTTCATAGTAAACTTATCAGTCATAGTACGTGATAACATACTATTGTAAACATGAAGCACACATTCTGTAGAAGTTGTCCTGGCCCCACTGCCTGCCAAACAAATTCTGTAATTATATATTAAATGGCAAACTGTAATTTATTTGCAATGTCACATTTGTTTACATTGACCACAAGTTCTTGAATATCAACAGTATAAATAACCTCACTGGAACATCCTTTTACTTGTCCTGTTTTTTCTTTCATTAGCAATAACTTGCTCAACACCATTAACAACCTGCCTTAGCTGAACCCATACAGATGTTCTTTAACAGATCTACACTGGGATTTTTGCTGTGTCATGTGTGACAATTACAAGTACATTTCCCATTGTACAACTCACACTTTCATGTTGCAATATTCAAGTGACTTGTAAACAAATGGAACATTAGGCTGCTTAGAGTTTTTGGGATCTTATAGTAAGTCAACATGAGGCTATCCTCACTTCCCTTGTAAAGCCTGAATTCATAATGCACTTGAAGGACACTCCTGTTGCTAGGCTCAGGATCTTTTTAAAGAAACCTTCCCCTGCAGAGAGCATGCGCTGCTGAGGCCAACACCTCATTGGTCAGTGATGCGGGTGGAGCACATTCCACAGAGTCTCCATAGACTGACAGCAGCTGGAGGGGTGGAATAGCCCAAATTTGGACAACTTTGACTGTGCCCAATCAGACTTTTTTGATCCATTTTTTTCCAAATTAAAATAAATACAAAGATTAAATGAACATTTAATTGATTTGTTCATTTTTGCCACACACAGTGCCTTCACCTCATGTTACTCGTTTTTAGTCTAACATGAATTGTGCTTTACAAAAAGTGCAAGGGAAGGCTAGAAGCAAACATGCAGCTGTACACATGCAGTATGTTTCACTTAGGGCTGCACAATGAACACTAGCAATAATATGGGTAATATAATTTTAAAGTCCAATAGATATCGATGTAATGCTTATGAATTGTGCAACAGTCAGGAGGTATAATTGATATTATATGATTGATCTGGTGTTTGTTATTTATTGCCCATAACAATGACTTACTAACATGATCGTCGCTCAGGAGCGAAACATATTAAACTTTGACTTAAAAGAAATGACAATTTGAAATTTATTGTGATAAATTGTGATATTTTTTTGCAATACAACCCAACCATTAAAAACGTTTTTTTTACAGAATTATTCTTAGTTTCCATTAAAAGAAAAATCTGCAAATTCAAAGTTTACATGTGTTACATGTTTATAATAATGCTGAAGTTCACTGAAGGCAGATTTTAGCTTAATTTATTGTGACGTGACATTGGCTTAGTGTAACATGATGATAGTTAGAATAAACAACACTAAACATGTTGTGTCAACACGACTTGATGTTGAATATTTTTTACTATTGTGATGTTCAGATGGATGCTAACATTAGAAAAGACAGTTTGTGTTATTGTGATGTTCAGATGGATGCTAACATTAGAAAAGACAGTTTGTGTTATTGTGATGTTCAGATGGATGCTAACATTATAAAAGACAGTTGGTATGATTGTAATGTTCAGATGGATGCTAACATTAGAAAAGACAGTTTTTATGATTGTGATGTTCAGATGGATGCTAACATTAGAAAAGACAGTTTGTATGATTGTAATGTTCAGATGGATGCTAACATTAGAAAAGACAGTTTGTGTTATTGTGATGTTCAGATGTGTGCTAACATTAGAAAAGACAGTTTGTATGATTGTATGATTGTGATGTACAGATGGATGCTAACTTTAGAAAAGACAGTTTGTATGATTGTGATGTTCAGATGGATGCTAACATTAGAAAAGACAGTTTGTGTTATTGTGATGTTCAGATGTCTGCTAACATTAGAAAAGACACTTGGTATTGTCCTGATGTAAAGATGGCTGCTAACACTAGCTGTGAGAGGAAGTCTGTGTTACGTTGAGAGGGAAGTGGGCAGAGCCGCTGGAGGATATCAGCTCAGAGGCGGAGAGCAGGACTCACACAACAGAGGAGCGAGGCGCTGAGAGCGGACAGGGGAAGAGCTGCGCCACGATGCCGCCGAAAGAGCCAGCGAAACGACGAAAAACGCCCGAAAATGCGACACCGGCCACGGCAGACGACGGGGGATAGACACGGCCTCGATAATGGGTAAGAACCTCCGAGTAATCGGACTTTAATGGCTGAAAAATAGGAATCTGGGGTGGATGGCAATATGGTGGAAGGAACGACAGATAGACGCAGTGTTGTAAAAATGGCCATGGTGTGTAGTCAGCGAAAATCTGAAAACCCTCTCCAGCCTTTAAAATGCACGTAATTGTGTTCAATTCGATGGGATTGACATGTTTGCCAGCAGTTCTTCGAGTTAACTTACTTCATGTTGGGTTAAGCACATTTGTTCTCGACCTGTTTGGAGTTATTTCAACCTACGCATTTAAAATGTGCTTTGTCCTTGAAAGGGCAAATGTCCTTGTGTGGATTTACTCGACAAAACAACAAAAATGAGCAAATGTTTCGTCTTCTAAACGTCGTATAGAGACAGATCGACGTCAATACATCCTGCCTGAGCCTATTTTACTTTATTTTCAGTATATTCGTTTTTTGACCTTTTTCATCGAATTGCAAACCTAAAAAAATATTAAAATATCCACAATTTTTCACTTTATCTTTCCAAAGAGTGCACAGCTGTAGTTTATGACAAGATTTAGGTGAGTGGTAGATGCTTAAAACTTATTATTTTAAAAAACACCTTAATGAAATTTGACAAGTTGTCAAAATTCACCAAATATTACCATTGTGAATTATTCTTGTAAAGCAGACACTACACTTAAACTAAACTTGGTTAGTTTGTCAATTAAATGTTATATATGTTATAAAAGCTTGTCTATACCTCGAAAAACACATTAGGGTGTTGGCTTTTAACCCTTTGAGGTACTGAATAGGGAGGAAATCTAAATATGAACATTTATTTTGTTTTTCCATGTTACTTTACATCTGGAAGACATATTAAGAAAGATTTAATGTTAGAGAGCTTCATTGCAAGTATTTATTTGAGGAAACTCTAAATACTAATTCTAAATGAAATAAAGACGTATAAGCATCTTAATACCTCAACCTTGCTGACAAGGTTGTTCATTTATATAGATTTGAAGACAAATACTACACAAAATGAAATAGAGGATGTACAATCTTTTATGATGGATATTTGTATCTTAAACCACATTGTTAAATCCAAAGGATTAGTACCACCCTGCACGTAACAAAATGTCCTCTTTAAGCCATCTTCAATAGGATGTTACCATTGAAAACAAGTTGAGTTGCATTTTGAGCCACCAAGACATGCAAACGTAAGACATTTTTACCGACACAAGACCCATCGACTTATTCCAGATTTTCGCAATTTGTTGATGAGTTCTGAAATATTCTCGAAAAATGTTCTCAAAAAGACTTTCAAATCTAAAATCTTATACTTGGCAGTTTTTGTATTTTAGAGAAAGTTGGGTTTTGTTAAGTATGACTACAAAAAAATTACATAATGATGTTTCGTACGTTGCAGGAATTTCCTTTGATGTTTCGCAAATCGCGTCTATGGACATGGAAGATCATCTTACCCAGGACAAATGGTATGTTTTTATTCACCATTCCAGGCTTTCAGACTTTTAAGCAGTCTGATGAGCTTATTCTTTGTCTGTACTGCCACATGCACATAGCCAGTAGGGTGTGCTGTTGTCACATTCCCTCTCTGAACCTTTATTTTTTCTTTATTAAAGGGCTGACGTATAGTGATCATGGAGTCATGAATTTAAGGAATCGGGTGATTTGCACTGCAGTGGCGATTTGTAAGTATCATTCTTGAGATATAGTTCTACAGAAGATGCTTTGCATGTAATCATTGCATTGAATTCTTCTAATGTCTTGAGTCAAATGTACTGTTTTTTAATGACCACACAAACGTAACTGAATAAAAAGCTAAGTCAACTGTGACATTTTATCTTATACTCATGTTGATGTTGCCAGCCGTAATTAACGCGAAACAAAATGCTTTATGTAGTTTCCATTAGCTTTAGCAGTTTGTTATGACTATAGGCCATTGTGTGATTCTTGAAGGTAAGGTAGTCTGCCCCCTAGAGTATGAGGTGTCAATTTTATACTAAAATAGGTCCAATAGCTGACTACAGTAGAGACGCTTTGCGGACAGTCTAAGGTGATAAATATCACCTTGACCGACATAGATTAGTGTAACTCTGACGTTTCAAAATATTTTGACAAGTTAGCATACAGCTGAAAAATGATTACAATTTTAGTATGTGCCCAGATGTTTTCTTCAATGCTCCTCTAGTTGATTTGTATTTTGCATCGGCATTACTGACAAGGTTGTAGTGGACCAACTTAAACATTAAAAAACAGATTTCGTTTAATAATATTTTGGAATAAAATAATTTATAAACTCAACAACATTCACAGTTGTAGTAAGTGCGCTTCTAACTAGCTAGCTAACCTGTGAAGAACTAAAACCATATATAAAGATAATTGGCACCTGACAATCACTAAATTTCAGTCACAACAATCATACTTAGAACAATGACGTATCATAACAAACAAATTTGGTGGGATTGTAATCCCACGAAATTCTTCAAATTATGCCTAGATTACTGGGGAGTGATTAGAAAATAGCTGTTAAAACTTATGTACAGCTTCATTCATTTCAGTTTTTACCAAATGCAGGTAGTGTGGATGACTAAATATATAAAACTCAAGTCACATTGCACGCATTGTTTTGCTTGTTTTGTCAAATATGTCAGTAGTTTTACAAACTGACTCAACTACACATTTCAAAACATAACATTTTAACTTCAACATTTTTTTTTCTTTTTTGGAAAGGTAATTATGCACAAACTATTGGCTTATTTAGCCATACAGTAGCATTCCTGAAATTTAATTCCAATCATGTCCAATAGGGGGCATCTAGGAGAGTAATTTCATATGAAGTTTATTAATATCAATTGATGTAACACAAGTTTATCATTAGGTACTGTCGTCTTCCTGATACTGCTCTTGGCTTGACGCCTGCTTAAATATTTTTAGATGGCGCAAGCACACTCAAGTTTTTTTTGTTTGTGTGAGGGCTCGGGTTGCCCTCTTCAAATGTACGTTTACTATTTACTTTGTTTCTCTACAGTGAAAGGTAGAAATCTGAAGTAATTCATTGATTTGATGATATAAATTTGGTAGATTTGTACAATGTAAAAAAAAAAAAAAAAATCCTGTCAATTGACAGCTCTCAAGATGCATGGGTCTGCCAACAGCAGTTATATGCATCATAAAACTTTGTCTAAATATTCCTCACCATATAGGTATTGGTTGCAGAAATAGTCATCATCTTTTCTCAGCTGCATTCAGCATTAAAAATCATTGGCTCCAAATGCTTCAAACCAGTTAAAACTAGCTGAAATGAATGGTCCACTTGTTTGCTTTTTTTTTGTGTGTTGGTCTGATATATGTGTTACATTTTGTGTTCCTTATCTTTCTACAGTGGGGGCTTGCACCTGTGTAAAGACTTTCCGATTTGGGGGGAAAAAGAAGACAGCACTGTAAGTTTTTTATATTTGATGAGTATTTACTCGCCTCCTTTCAGATCTCATGAAAAATGTAATTTCCAAGAGATTATATGTCTTCTGTAACCCATTAGGGTTTCTATAGAGCTGGGGGGTTCCTCCCTCCTTTTTTAAGATGATATTTATATCACATGCTCGAAAATATATTGCTGCTATTCACTGTTAATTGTAAAAAGCAAAAAACGAGCTAGATATATGTTAAGTGCATAGATGCAAGGTAAGTTTGTAAAAATAACGTTGAGGTTGTGTATGCACAACAATATTCACAATGTGGCTACTTTCATTATTAATTAAAATATAAAAATGTTATGGGCTTAAGAAGACATTTGCTGTGATGCTACCTGTTGGCAAGAAGAAGCCACATTTCTCCAAGAGTTGATATATTTTTCATTTATAGTTTTTTGTGACTGTAGAATCAAACCTGAACAATTCCATGTCACAATTTACTGAGAGCTATGGGGACTGTTTTGGATGCAAGTAAATAACGATTGTTTTGAAGGGTTGCTTTAATAGTAGGTGTTATGTTGTCCATTCGTGGGTTATGTCTTTGCTTTGGTGACTGTTAATCACTGTCAATTCAGGCAATGCAAATTTTTAGGATACAGCTTTCTTCGCTCACATGCTAGTGTTTTGCTCCGTTGATCTCAAACTTTTTGAGTGTCACAGCTGTTGCGTAATTGACTTTTCATGCATAGCGCATGACATGAATTTGGCTTAGTCTAGACTCCTCATACCCCTAGTGGTCAGCTAGGAAATATTTTGCAATTTGTTGGAACGTTGTTCTACTCAAGCTTCAACACTTAAAATTCAACAATGTATCAATTCAGGGCCCTTCAAAAATTCAGAAATTGCATCATCAGTATAGCCTGTCGTGCTTCTTGCTTAGTATTTTAAGTCCAGGGAATTCCTTATTGTGGGATATCCGGTCAAATTGAGTTATTTATGTCCCTGTATGCATAAGTGGTTGTATTGTGTACATCTTATTGGAATTTAGTCCATCAAACTTTGGCTATAAGACAATATTTAAAAAGTTTTGATGATGAAGTGAATAATTTATGAAGATGGATTACAAATTTTATCTGGAGTCTGCATTTTACACATTATGACTAAACAATAATTTATGAATAGCAACATTTTGAATTTTACTTTTTTGAAAAACTCTGTATTCTTATAAATGTTCATATCCCAGAATATCACGTGCGCTTACACAGTGCTAGCTAACACATCTAAAAGCTAGCCATGTATGCTAGTAAACTGTCTTATTATTAGTCTACTTACGCATGCCTTCTTAAACTGCTGGAAAATCAATCATTACTCATTTCAGTTTCACTGTGGCCTTACAACTTTCCTTCTTTTTTTATCCTATCAAGACCCCATTCAACTGGATTTTGCTCAAGTGGAGACAGCGTTGTTTAACGTGAAGATGGCAAGTAATTTGGCAGTTAGCCAAATTCTGACAAGATTAAACCAATTTTTTGTGACTGGACTATGAAGTTTGGATTTTTATTTTTTACAACATGGACACTGGAACACCGTCGCTGGCTGTATAGCGGACTCGTTGAAAAGTTACACTGTTGTTTTTGGGAAACAAAAAAAACAGCCTTTGTACATTTGATATTCAAATGTTGTTTTTGAATAAAGTGTATATCCTCATATTTTTTCCCCCTGGCTTTGTTTCATTAGCTATTTAACCGGAGAAGGTTTTTGGCGTAATATTTAGGTGTAGTGAGTTCTTAAGCTCGGCAGTTGTTTGTACTGTTTGTAATATTTCACGCAATTAATACAACAAAGGATTTTGGTGTCACTAATTATCTATGTTTGCCAATATAATATGATGCTAGCATAAGTGCTTACGCTTTGCATTGGTCTGGAGAATTTCCCGAAGTGATCTTGATTTTTCTGGAGTTGCTCTAAAAAGGAAATAATCACCTCGATTGTCGAGATTTTAAGGGAATTTTGATTTTGAAAATGCACCTTTGTGTTTTAATCAGTCCCTATGGGAAGTTTTTAATTTAATCAATTCAAAATCAGATGCAGAACACAACCCTACACGTGATACATAAAAGCTTTTGGGCTTGACAGAAATGGTTTCCAAAGGATTTCTAAAATGGCTTCTGGTTGTCCTCCTTCCTGTCCAAACAGGAAGTGATGCAGTTGCTACAAAAAATATATTCCCTTAAAGCCTCTCTGCTTTCACACTCTCATGAAATGAGGAAATCAGGTTTCCAGTGTCAGCAGTGTGTCCTGGTGCTTTAGTGTGTGTAAGTTTGTAGAAAATCATAATCTAAATCTAATAAAAAGGGGTGGGACTTAACATCACCTGAGTGTAGGGTAAATGGAAATAACGTCAATCAAAGGCAAAGCTTTCAGAGCTGGGAAGGAGCTCTAGATGGCGGCTGAGCCTCGGGAAGGGTGCTACGGGCTCGCGTCGGATCGTCTGTCTTGCGTGTTTTTCGGTCGATCTGCGCTTGATTTTGACGCTAAGTCGTCGGCTGTGGTCGCTCGGTCGCTGTTTTAGCGTGATTTTGGTGCGTTTGCTGTGTTTTTTCGGGCTGTTTTGTCGAGGAGACCGCGGCCGCCTGTGCTGGGGTTGTGCTTGTCGTTGTTTTCCATACAGGGCACTGGCAGCCATGGCGCGCCTCCATTTTTAGTGCTGCTTCGCCTCTGTGGCTCTGACAGCAGAGGAAGACTCCACAGGCCTGAGAGCTTTTTCAAACAAGCCACCTTTTTAATCATTTCACCTTTAAGTTAGTATTGTTATTTTTCACATTTTGTCATTCTCAGTCGAGTTCATTATTTAAACAACGTGACAGCGAAAGTACTATTTCATTTATAGGCTGCCACCTTTCTTCAATCCGGCTTGTTTACATTGTGTCGTTGATCATTTTTGATCATTTTCTCAATTTCAAATCTCATTTTTCTTCTTCCTCCATCCGATGACGCAGTTAGAATTTAATGATCCGTGGACTCATGAGAGACGAGCCTCGGATATTTAACTTATTCTGACAGCACCTGTCTTTATTCCTTCACTCGAAATTGAAATTAGCGATGTTAGCGATAATCGGGCATTTTCATTTTAATGCCTTCTTCCTCTCCTCGCGTGTCGCACCGCCGGGATTCTAACAGCCGGCCGAGCACGGTCCTGCCGGAGCTGTGCGGTACACAGCTCATGCTTCCTGCAACTTTTTCTGACAGTAAAGCACCAGGACTACACAGATCAACCTCGCTTTCAGCCACTTTCCGGATAATACCATGATGAAGAATAAGAGTGGGAAGCACGAGGATGAAGGATCCACGCGGAGCAATGCGTCAAGGTACGACCCTTAAACTTTTTTAACCTTCCCCCCCTCTCATCTGTTGGGATTGTTTACCCTGTGGAGCATGCTCGATCACCTGTGTGTACATTAATGCTTTGGGGTTTGATGGCTGTGCACTAGTGTCATGAATGACCTTGCTATTGTTTAATAGCCACACCCTGATTTTTTTTTTCCCCCCGACAATTTCTCAACTCGATGCTGAGGTGTCAGGCCCGTGTTACTACATCAGATGTCTGTGTTGGACCCCAGCAAAACCCATTTGTTCTGTATTAACATGCAAATGATTTGTCGCCAATGTTTGCTATCCTGTCGCTACAGTGTAAAATGACCTTGTCTTACTAGTTGCTACTGCATTGCACCATTTTTGCAACATTCTTCTTTCGTTTTTCTTTATTTATCTGGAAAAAAGGATTTGCTTGACCCATGTCTCCCTCCTGCTCAGTTGTAGGCCTAAATCAAATATTTCCATTTAACGCACTCAAACCTTGAAAACCAGTTTGCATGTGGCTGCTACTTTTTTATTATTTTTATATCGATCTACACTTTTTACATTTGAACTCTGTGAACTTTGTACAGGAAATGCAAGTTTTGTTATCCCTGGTTATTTGTGCTTATTGAAACATTTGAGTTGAGATGCTTGTCAATGAATCTGTTTGGTTTTATAGGGTTAATAAATACCATTCAAAAGCTTTTGTGTATTATGAAGTTTTGCAGTGCTCACACACTAAATATAACTTCTACTCTATTTGTTTTCAGGGGAAGTTATTTTTACTTCTGGTTTTGTTTTGTTTTGGGCTGTCTCTGAATGGACAGTTTCAATTTAAACGCTTTCCAGAAACAGAATTGTTGTTTATGATAATGAAGAGGAAATTGTTGCTTTTCAAACATTTTATCTACAATTGACACCTATGTAATCATTTTACTGTCATTTTTAGATATCAGATGTTAAAAAAACACTTTATCGGTCTTGTGTTATCAGCTTTATTGTCATGGGTTTGTTAATTGAATTATTTGGTTGTGATCATGTCTGAAGAAGTGAATTTTACAATCAAACTGTTTTTTATTTTTATTTTATCCTGGCTGCAATATTTGTGTCAGTTTTCAGTAGATTCCAAAGCCCCTGTGGCCAATGGTCTGCACGCTTAATGCGGAGACACATTTTACAATATTGTCTGTTTTCCTTCATGACAGAATGTGAACATTTCAGTTTTTAATCATCCTCCCATTCTTTATACATAAAAATCAGTGGAAACATTACATTTTCACCAATAAAGACAATTTAAAAACTAATATCAGATCATGTGCATTGTGTCAGGACAATGCAGAAACAAGTTGGCAGCCATTTAAAGCTGGTTTGTATTTATTTCACCAATGCTGCATCCCTCTTTAAATTTATAGTATTGCTGTCATGTTTTCCAAAACAAATAATGCAGCACGATATCTAAAGGCTGTTGTGATTTGAAATAAAGATGCAGACCTTTCGAATACAAAATGCACTTAATCACCCTCATTCTGCATTTTACTGGCTGTTCACTGCAGCAGGTTACATCACACTTGTAGTTTGTGTGTGATCCTATGGCAGCCATTTTAGTATTTTTTAGCTTTGGGTTCAACATGTCCTCTGCCACTGATGACAGCCTAACTTTTTTCCTCCGGTTTGCTGAACAGAGTGGACGTGCAGAGCAGAGTGAGCAACAGAAAATCTGGTGACTCTATGAAACATCATGTCCTAACAGAGGACTTCACAGTGTCTCTCCTGAGTCACAAAATGGCCCTTGCTTTGTGTGCCCAGCTTGCTCACTTGTCTGTATTAAAACTCAAGCTCAGAACTACATGGAGGAGGAACAGGAAGAGTTCAGACCATGGGAAGCCTGCACACTGCGCCCCTATTGGCTGCATTTCCACCTAGCAACATGTCAACCAATAGTAATTCGAGATCGTTTCTAGGTGCCGCCCACGTTTGACCTCTTTTAAAGCGGAATGAGACATGCACTTCCGAGTTTGGTCATTGAAGCTGTAACAGTTAGCACCAGTGACATTATTACTAGAATTCATACTTATCCTTTTAATTCATGTACTTGTAGAAATGGCAGGACAAAGATATTGTTAGTTTTTACATTATGGAGGAAAAATCTAAACTCTTAAATTATTAAAAGTAAGATACTTATTGTTAATAAACCCCCAATAGATGAAATAATAATTAAAACTTAATCATTCATACATTTTTGTAAGTATCTGTCTGTAATAGAATCCAGGTTGAACAGTTATACTGGAGATTTATTCCTAATGAGTATAGCGCCCCCATGTGTCAGACATGTTGTCAGACAGGAGAGGAGAGGGTCAGCATTCATTTATTAAATCTTTTAACCCCCTGAAAAAAGAAAACTCATTGATTTACTCGTTTACATTACTTGTTGAGGTTTATAGTGTTTGTTTTATGCAAAATTGATAAATCATATTTGGATTCCACCCTGTCCGGAGACAGCCTCTGAGATCTTGTTTTTTTAAAGTGGTCCTGAAAGAGTTTGATGCTCTCCGTGCCCATGTTTATGTACCGACATTTTCAAATGGATAAGTTGTGTTAGTGGTTAAAAACCAGGGGGTCTCGCCCTCTAAAGGAGTCCTAGGGTAAAATATCGGGGTCCCAGAAGGGTCATTTTTTATTTAAAGGTCCAGTGTGTAAGATTTAGGTGAAAGGGAACTATTGGCAGAAATGTAATGTAGAATAATCCTCATGATGTTTTCACTAGTTAATTTCATCTTAATTGTATGACTGTTGTTTTCTTTACACCAGTTAAGGCCCTTTATATTCAGATACTTTATATTTACATCGAGGGGACCCTCTCTATGGAGGCCGCCATGTTTTTTACAGTAGTCCAGACTGAACAAACTAAACACCTTTTGAGTTTTTATGACAACTGAAGTTCACAACAGGTTTTTCTTCATGTTTGGAAGGGGAGGGTGAGGTGAGGTGTGTTCAGTTGCAACATGCAGTTTCAACAGTCAATATCACTAAATTCTACACACTGTACCTTTAAGTGATTTAATAAATATAAGCAGTTACTTTTCTGACATTTCTCTTTTGTTGTATGTTCTGTTGTGTATTGAATATGTTCACCCTTTCAGCCCATAACAACCTTTCAGAAGAACATCTGAGGAGTAAGGATCAACTTTGTGAAACTGCACATCTCATGTTCAACTATGATCATAAACTGTAATGAGGGGTCACAGTACACATTGTTTTTTAATTTTGCTTAAAAGCTCAGGAAACAGTGACTGAAGCACTGGACTCATTGATCCATGTTTTTATATGTTGATTTAGGGTCATTCAGTGTGGCAGCCCCCCTTCCCTCTGGACAACTAGAAAACTTAAAAACTTCAGTCCTTTGCTTTTCATTCTTATTTTTGTTTTCCGAGGTTTGGGCAGCAGCCCTGGGACTCAAAAGGCACAATATAAATCTAAGTTGTTATCGTTATAATTGCACTTAATGATATTTTTTCCTTCCAATTAAATCTTTTGAAGAACACGGAATCACCTTTTAAAGCTAACAATATGAAATATTTCTGTATTGTTCAATTATCAAACCCTGTTCCTCTCGTATCATTATTGGATAATGGTAATTATGATTATGTTATTTTTTTAACTATGAGTTGTTGGTCAGCAGAGAGGTTCAGTGGGTGTAGCCACTCAGAGAAGTGATGCCTTTTCAAAGTTAAGTTATTTTAGTGTTAGCAGGTCTGTAGACTCTGAGTGTAAGTAGATTTGTGTGCCTGAGAAAGAATGAGGTTATTATAAGACTATTAGCTGAGTGAGGAGGAACACGCTGCATGATGTAATTAATACTCATACTTCAAACTCCCTAGTTGCTCCCTGCCCCAGTGAAAGTGTGTGCACTTTGAATTTGCTGACATCTTTCGTCGCTGAAACTATCTGCTCACATTTTTGCCAAGTTGTACACGTGTTCACTTTTTTATATAAATCAAAAGAATGAACGTTTTCTTGCCCCTTTAGCAATTCAGCTTCAGAGGAGTCCAACCACTCTGCGTCAGAGTCAGGAAGTCGGTCAGAGAGCGAGCATGGCAGTGAGAGGAGGAGATCCCACCACTCTGAGTCCAACAGTTCCTCGGATTCCGAGAGTCGCTCGGAGTCAGAGAGCGAATCAGCCGAGTCCAAATCACAGCAAAACACAGCGGAAGTCAAAGACAAGCCAGTCAGAAAGAAGGAGCGTCTGGCTGATGTGAAGAAGGTAAAGGTCACTGAACTTCAGAGACGCACCCAGGTTCTCTGTGGTGACTAAACTGTTCCTAAAGCGGATTATGGTTCTTGTCCTCTAATAGCGGTTAACCTTGTTTGTGTAATCAGGCTCTTAATGGGATTATGACTGGTTGACGTGTGGGACGGTTGCAGTTTCATCCTCAATTATGCAAGTTTTACAGCTGCCATATCTTTTAATCTGTGTTGGACTCTGTGTCCCACCTCCAAACCATTTAAACATCCGTCTATGAGAATGTAGTGTGTTCACTTTAGGAATGTGTTTTGAGTGTTTACTGTAAATAGTGAGGTTACATAATAAAAGTCTGTTGACTTTTAATTGAGCTCCTGCTGCAAAACATTATAGTTCATTTTTTGATGTTGCTGGCTACAGAAACATCCAGGAAACCCAACAAATAAGTATTAAATCTTTGAAAATAACTTGTAGTTGAAGTACAAGGTGAAGTTTGAAGTCCATTACACGTTTGTTACAACTTTTTTTTATACAGTCTGAAAGTAAATATGTAAATGTAACCAACTGCAAAACCATATACTGCAAGTACATAAGATAGATGTAATCGCATTATTTGTAGCACTGTAGCACTATAGCATGTACAAATGAGGAGAGTGTGGAGATATTTTATGTAGGTGTTGGTAAAATAAGTCTGTCTCTCTGATAATGGCCTCTCTTTGATTACAGATGTGGGAGGAACATCCAGATGTGTACGGGGTCAGGAGGTCAAACCGCAGTAGACAGGAGCCGGCTCGTCTAAACGTCGGAGCTGAGGTAAGCCGATGAGAGCGACCGCTTGAAGAAGAACGATGAAACAAAGACAAAACGATTCACACAATTATGTCTTCCAGCACCGCCTGGTTTAAAACAGCCATATGCGCCATCTAGTGGACGTTATGTGGAAGTACTTGCACATTTCCCAGTGCGTGATGAAACATACCTGCTGTGTTTGGTGTATTAACAGGGGAGCAGTGACTCTGAGGGCGAGAGTCCCAAGAGAAAAACATCACGGGCGAAGAAGAAAGAGTAAGTAGTAACATGTTTTTGTTATTTGTATTATCATTAATATCATGATTTTATTTAATTTATTTCTAATTTATTTGGCATTCTTTTTTAATTGTTCTGTGTTTTGACCCTTTGAGGAACTTTTTTGTTGAGATTTTTGTTATTTGACACTTGATCCATGCAGTAGTTCTTCACAGTTCACTTCTGTGTCATTCTGTTGTTGTCCATGTTGTGACTCATCATTTAAAGCTTATTATTTATAAATGGGTATCTGTTTGGCTCAGACTGGGCTCAGTTAGTTTCAGCCTCCCCGGTGATATTTACACAACAGCATCAAATTTGATTGGTCCGGTCGGCGGCTTATCCCTGATTAAATCTGGTTGTGCTGAGCACCCTAAGGCCAGGATTTCTATGAAATTATATTTGATTGTAAAAGTGATGGGCCTTGGGGGTGAACTTGTGGCATTTCTTTGTTGTAAGAAATATCTGGAAAGATGATGACTCAAATGATGATGAAGAGGAGGAGGATGAGGATGAGGAGGAGGCTTCCGACAGTACAGACAGTGAGCAGGAAGAGAAAAAAGTTAGATCCAGACGACTTCCTGCTAGAAGGTAAGAGTATAGCGAAGCCTGGCCATCAGACAGCTACCCACTGGTCATCTCCAAATCATTTCATATTGTGTGAGCAGTTGTTTACATTTTTTATAATGACTCTACTGAGACACCTCAATCTTTCATCCTGACGTTGTAAACACTCGAATTATAACATCTAAAATATGAAATTTAATCTGATCATAAAACAATATTTCTCAAATTGTAAAATATATGGATGCAGATTTACAATTGGCCAGTGGAGAGCCAGAGAGCAAAAATCACTTTTTGGCAGTGATCTGGGAAATTGGTTCCTCATCTTTAAGTGATTTGAATGTTTGTGTGTCTTACAGACCTCAGACCAAATCATCATCTGTCAAAAAGCAGCTCTCTCAGAAGGGTAAAAAATCCAGAAAAGCAGAGTCATCGGGTGAAGAAGATGACGACGACGATGATGAAGACGACGATGAGGATGACGATGAGGAAGACACTCCAAAGAGGCAGACACGAAGAAGGGGCGCAACCAAAGTCAAAAGGTGGATTTTTAAACTCAAAATAAGAATTCCCCCTAGAGATATTTATGCCTCCATCCTGGCGACAGCGCGCGGCCAGATGCAGCGTGTTTTTTGGGTTGTTCTTCCTGTGAAGATTAGAATTATTCACTTGGACTCACAAAAACTGATTAGAATTTGGAGGTCAAAGATCAAGGTCACTGTGGCCTCTCACTGGAAATCTCAAGTCTGACTTAAATACATTTCTTCAATATTTGATCAGTTGTCAATTGGACTTGAAGATTAACTGGTTTAGATTTCATCACACTCACTGTGACCTCATATGAGTTTGGGAAAAATACGTGTAGACTGAAACTGCACTATTTGGTGGAGGGAGACAACCACAGGGCGGTAGTTTAATTTAAATTTTCTATTAGACAGGGACATTTAGTTTAGTATATTATGACTCCAGACACATTTTTGCCTTTTCAACTGGTAGTGCAAAGTTAAAATGTTATTGCTACATCTCCGCCTGTAGATCAACAGTCCCCCCTGTATTTGTGTTTGGTTACAGTTACAAAGAGGACCAACACGACTTTGAAACAGACTCTGATGACCTGATAGAAATGACCGGGGACGCAGGCGAGGAGCAGCAGGACGATGACAGTGAGACAATTGAGAAGGTTATGGACACCAGGATCAGCAAAAAAGGAGGTGATACACTTTCACTTGTCTCTCTTTATTTTGAAATCATGTTGTGTCTCATCAGAAAAACATTCTGGCACAGTCTGAATTTTCTTCTGGCTCCTATAGCCTCCGGAGCTTCCACCACCGTGTACGCCATCACAGAGAATGGGGACCCGAGTGAGGGCTTTGACCCAGAGAACGATGAGGGGGAGACTCAGTTTCTGATCAAGTGGAAGGGCTGGTCCTACATCCACAACACATGGGAGAGCATGGACTCATTAATCCAGCAAAAAGTCAAGGGGCTAAAGAAACTGGACAACTACAAAAAGAAAAGCGAGGAGCTCAATTCATGGTGAAAATCTTTGTTTGGCCGAAACGTTTTTATTTTCAAATTTCACATCTTTTCTGGGAATTTCACGGTTTATCCTGACTTTGTGGGCAGGTTGAGGAAGGCTTCGCCCGAGGATGTAGAATTTCATAACTGCCAACAGGAGCTCACATCTGACTTGAAGAAGCAATTTCAGATTGTGGAGCGTGTCATCGGTAAGAAATGTATTTGCTGTTGTCTCTTAGTGCTGCAGACGCACATACAGTATTTTTTAAGGATTGTTTTTGTTTCTTCATAGCAACAAAATCAGGAAAGACACCTGGAACCTCAGACTTTCCCTGTAAGTTCATTATTTTCCATTTCTTTAAATAGTCTCCTGTGCGTTTTACTTTTTGCATGTGTCTGATAATCAATCTGCTTTTTAAACAGCTCACAGCCACAAGACTCCAGCCTCCAATGAGCCAGAGTATCTATGTAAGTGGATGGGGTTACCTTATTCAGAGTGCAGCTGGGAAGACGGAGCATTGGTTAGAAGTTTGAAGTTTGAGCACTGCATCAACAGCTTCATCAACCGCAACTCGACCAAAACCGTCCCGTCCAAAGACTGCAAGGTAGGAGGCAAAGCCATCTTCTCTTTACTTTCAAATCTGAGTGATTAAAAGCTGCATGGTGAGAACGTGCTGCTCAAAAGTTAAGAAATGTCGTTCTAACTTTTATTCCAGGTGTTGAAGCAAAGGCCGAGGTTTGTTGCCCTGAAGAAACAACCTTCATACATTGGAAATGAGAACCTCGAGCTGAGAGATTATCAGCTGGCTGGCTTGAACTGGCTCGCTCACTCCTGGTGCAGGTACTGTGCAAATACATGGTTAATATGTTTGAAAAAAACTGAAGGAGAAGGGAAACAAGGATTTATTTTCTTCTTCCACCTTAGGTGCAATAGTGTTATACTTGCCGATGAGATGGGATTGGGAAAGACCATCCAGACCATCTCCTTCCTGTCCTACCTGTTCCACCAGCACCAGCTCTATGGACCCTTCTTATTGGTGGTGCCTCTGTCCACACTCACCTCCTGGCAGAGGGAGTTTGAGACCTGGGCCCCGGATACGAACGTGGTGGTCTACCTCGGTGACGTCATGAGCAGGAAAACGGTTGGTTGGATTAGTCTGGGGATTACTGTTTTTTTAATTTTTATCACCGTGTTATCTCCAGATTCTGTTTCATCAACTTGTTTCTATTTGTGCAGATCCGCGACTATGAGTGGGTAAACCATCAAACAAAAAGAATCCGTTTCAATGCACTATTAACCACTTATGAGATTCTACTTAAAGACAAGGTAGGAGTAATGATGATTGTTTCTTTATGATCGTTATTTACAGGAAGAACCGAGTAAATAACTTGTCTTGCCTCAACATTTGTCTCCAGGGTGTGCTCGGGAACATAAACTGGGCTTTCATGGGTGTGGATGAAGCTCACAGGCTGAAGAACGATGACTCCCTGCTGTACAAAACATTAATGGAGTTCAGGTCCAACCACAGACTCCTCATTACCGGCACTCCGCTGCAGAACTCCCTCAAAGAGCTCTGGTCCCTGCTGCACTTCCTCATGCCTGACAAGTACGCCCCAGTTTAGAGTCTGTACGCGATACTGAACAAAAGCATCAATTTGATTTCCTGCCAGAGATGAGTGATGCCTCTGTTGTGCACTGCAGGTTCCACTCCTGGGAGGATTTTGAGGACGAACATGGGAAAGGAAGAGATAATGGTTATCAGAGTCTTCACAAAGTCCTCGAGCCCTTCCTCCTCCGACGCGTCAAGAAAGATGTGGAAAAATCTCTTCCTGCCAAGGTGGAGCAGATCCTTCGTGTCGACATGTCAGCACAGCAGAAACAATTTTACAAGTATGATTTCATTTCTGTTTTTAATTGCATCTCTCGTATAGAAGCTGAATTTCTTCTCTCCATTAACAAAATATTTATATATTTTCAGGTGGATTTTAACAAGGAATTACAAAGCTCTTTCCAAAGGCACCCGAGGCAGCTCCTCCGGCTTCCTGAACATCGTCATGGAGCTGAAAAAGTGCTGCAACCACAGTTTCCTCATTAAACAGCCTGAGGACGGAGACACTGAAACACAACAGGAACACCTGCAGGTAAGGTTATAATCCTGTAGCTCTGAGCTGTACCTCAGGATAACTCTGCTCTGTAGAGGAAACAAGATGTGACTCAACTCTGAAGGAAATGCAGTCATCACAGCAGATTTAAAGTCTTAACTTTGTGTGCCACAGAGTTTAGTGAAAGGCAGCGGGAAGCTGGTGCTGCTGGACAAGCTCCTGACCAGACTCAGACAACGAGGCAACCGGGTCTTGATCTTCTCCCAGATGGTCAGGATGTTGGACATTCTGGCTGAATACCTCGCCAAGAACCGATACCCATTCCAGGTACGACTCGTTCAGGTGGTGGGTTGAAAATTAGATTTCACTTAGCAGTTGCTCTATGACTGATGCTGTGATGTGCATCAACACCTGTAAGACAAACCTGATATTAATATCCGTCCTGAGATCCAATCACAGGTGGACAGCAGTTAAGTACATGTGTTCACACCTTTATTAAAGGCATTAAAATCAGACTTGACTGTGAATATGGACACATGCGTCCCATACCACCTTCGAATGTCGTCTGACTGATAGAATCTCATTTTGGTGTATTCAGACATGACCTTAGCGCTGACCACTTGTGATCGGATCACTCAGGATGGTCTGAACAGTTAAAATTATTTAGTTATCACAGAGCAAAAGTTCTGCAGCACAAAAGGAAGCATGTGATGCATGCAACAGTGCAACGCATTTGGACTCTGACACTTTGACAACAAGCCTTCCCATATACATACAGAATGTTTCTGTCACGTTATTAATGATAATCACGCTTCCATCAGATTCCTCTAACATTCTCTTATCACCTGCACCTTCACTGGTGTTTACAGAGAAGCGGCGTGGGGGTGGTCGTTTTGGGCGGGTTTGACTCTGGTGAGGATCGGATGTCGGTGTTGTCGCACACATACTCGGCCAGGCTGAGAGTTCATGTTGTTATTTATATCCACTATTTATTTTCTACTGAAGACCAGCTGGACTCCTGCAAGTCACCGGACTCTGGTTGTTCTTGCTGACCTGGTCTCTGCAGTATAGTGGCTGTGATCGTTCTGAGAGTTTAGACAGACAATCGTTTTTGAAGCAGTGTAATGTCAAGGTTACAGGATAAAGCTGCTCGGGAAATGAAAACAGAAAAAAAGAGTTAAATCTCTGTGTTCTTTCTTCTCTGCAGCGACTGGACGGTTCCATAAAGGGAGAAATTCGAAAGCAAGCACTTGACCACTTTAATGCAGAAGGATCAGAGGTGAGTATCTGATGACTTAATGTGACTGATAATGCAAGACTGGAAATCTGCTGCAAAACTCTGCTCTGCAGTAAATAAAATATTTTCATAATTCATATTAATTAATTTCCTACAATTATATAGTTTACTCTTGATGCAAAATGCATGTGATACTAATACTAAAGGATGCGATAATACTTTTTAAACACACTTTTCAATTAAATCAGTAGCAGGTACTGAGTGTATTTAATGATGTATTAAATGATCAGTGTGTAGAATTTAGTGATATCTAGTGGTGAAGTTGCATGTTGCAGCTGAATACCCCTCACCTCCCCCTCCCCCTCCAAACATGACAGAGAACCTGTGGTAGCTTTAGTTGTCTTAAAAACTCAAAAGGTTTAGTTTGTCCTGTTTGGGCTACTGTAAAAAAACATGGCTGCCTCCGTAGAGAGGACCCCTCCCTGTGTAAATATAAAGTATTTAAATATAAAGGGACCATTCTAGGGTAAACAAAACAACATTCATGCAATTTAGATGAAACACACTGGTAAACAACATCACTAGGATTATTTTGATATATAGGGATAGACCTCAACTAAATCTTACACATGGATTTTAAGTGCCAAATAACAATTTCATCCACTTTGCAGGACTTCTGCTTCCTGTTGTCCACCAGAGCTGGAGGTTTAGGGATTAACTTGGCCTCCGCAGACACTGTTGTCATCTTCGACTCTGACTGGAACCCTCAAAACGACCTGCAGGCTCAAGCCCGGGCTCACAGGATCGGCCAGAAGAAACAAGTAAATCCAAAACTCAAATCCATCACCGCCATCACAGATTTGCGGCGTGATTATTAAGATTATCATATAAACAGAAATCTCTGTGCTCTCTGTATAGGTGAACATTTACCGGCTGGTCACCAAAGGAACAGTGGAGGAGGACATCATTGAGAGGGCGAAAAAGAAGATGGTGTTGGACCATCTTGTCATTCAGAGAATGGACACCACTGGTCGAACTGTACTGGACAGCAACTCCGGAACCACTAAGTAAGATGTCAGAAATGACTCAATGGGATTGTATTCACTGATGTTGTTTAATGTTGAGATACTGAAAGTCTTTTCTAATCCACAGTTCAAACCCATTCAACAAAGAAGAACTGACCGCTATTCTCAAGTTTGGTGCAGAGGAACTTTTCAAAGAGGCCGAGGGAGAGGAGTCTGAACCACAGGTCTCACATCAGCGAATAGAAACAGGCCTGTTTAAAAAATACTTTTTTTACATAGTTTGAAAAGTAAACCGTCTTAATGTTTCTGTAGGAGATGGATATCGAAGAGATCCTGAGGTTGGCTGAAACAAGAGAAAGTGACCCGGGCTCAAGTGCTACAGACGAACTTCTCTCTCAGTTCAAGGTAGTTTGCTGTGTTCAGTTATATCTCGGTATCCACAGACCTTATTTCAGAGCCTGATCTATAATCCAGCATCTCTTCTCTGTTTGTTTTTGCAGGTGGCTAATTTCTCCAGCATGGAGGAGACCACTCCCGAGCTTGAGGATAAATCGATAAGCGAGTGGGACAACATCATCCCAGAGGAGCAGCGGCGCAAAATCGAGGAGGAGGAGAAGCAGCGGGAGATGGAGGACATCTTCTTGCTGCCCAGAAGCAGGAGCTCGAACAAGAGGGTGAGAGGAGACTTCACAGTTTTATTTGGAAAAGTCTGAATGTTGTTTGTCCATTTTCCAGCACTGATACATTAACATAATTAAAGTCATTTACCACCAGTCTCTCAGCTTTTGAATCAGTTCACTGTGATCTGACTTGGTTTCTTGTGTTTTTCAGGCTCGGGCCAATGACAGTGACAGCGATGTGGGCTCCAAGCTGAAGAACCGCTCTTCAGGCTCTGAGAGCGAGACGGACGACAGTGACGATGACAAGAAGCCAAAGAAGAGAGGAAGACCTCGAGCCCGCAAAAACAACGTGGAGGGTTTTACTGATGCCGAGATTCGCAGGTTAATATCTGTGACTAATCTTTTAGTGTTTCAGTGAAGCTTGTTGCATTTGTCATGTGTCTTTTCATGATCACAATTATTAATGCATCAATAATAATATAATTTACAGGTTCATCAAGGCATACAAGAAATTTGGGTCTCCCCTTGAAAGGTAAGCATATGGTTAAATGATATTAGAAATCTCTGGATCTCTGGATCATTTAAGAATACATCAATATAGTTGTCAGACCAATGTTAGAGTCAAGTCTTCTTTTCTTCTTTTCAGGTTAGAGGCCATTGCTAGAGACTCTGAGCTGGTGGACAAATCCATCGCAGACCTGAAGAGACTCGGTGAACTGATTCATAGCAGCTGCGTGACTGCAGTGCAGGAGCACGAGGAGCACCTCAAAGAGAACCCTGTAGAAGGTGTGTTGATTAAACTACTCGATTATGGTTTCAGATCTTATTGTTCTCCATGGCCAAACTGATACATGTCCTTATTCCAGCCAAAGGTCCTGGGAAACGGCGAGGGATTAATATCAAGATCTCAGGAGTGCAGGTCAACGCCAAGTCCATCATCCAGCACGAGGAAGAGTTTGAGCCGCTGCACAAAGTGGTGCCCTCCAACCCTGCGGAGAGAAATAAGTAAGATAACACTTCAGATATGAAGGAGAGCGTGGGCTTTCTATAGATAACATGATCAGAGGGAAGGTGTGCTGCAGATTAGATCTTACGACGCTGTTTCCCACAGGTTCAAGCTGACGTGCCGGGTGAAGGTGGCTCACTTTGATGTGGACTGGGATCTGGAGGACGACACTCAGCTCCTGCTCGGCACCTATGAGCACGGCTTCGGCAACTGGGATCTGATAAAGACAGATCCCGACCTGAAACTGGCTGATAAGGTAAATATCAAACATCTACCTTAAAAACAGGCATAATTGTTAGGTAATGAGGAATAAAATTATAAAAACAAAAGCGCAATAAATGTATTTATTGTAAGAAAAACACCTGAACTGATTTATTTGTCTGACCTTTAACAGACATATTGGTGACGGTATTTATGTTTTCTAATTTGAAAACTTTACAGAACAAACAACGTAGAAAATATTTTACATAAAATTAATCAAGTTTTTAATTTTTTTTAAGTTCTATCCATTTGGTTGTATTGTATATTATAGTTTTAGAATGAGTCTAACATTCACTTCCCTCTGCACAGATTCTCCCTGACGACCCGAGCAAGAAGCCTCAGGCCAAACAGTTGCAGGCGAGAGCTGAGTATCTGCTCAAGCTGCTGAAAAAAGAACAAGACAGTTCAGACGTGTCTAAGACAGGGGAGGAGGTACGTGGCTGTTAATGACAGAGGCACTCATCCGTGCTGTTTTCACCACATGGTGTTTTTCTGTGATCTACACACGCTGTCACCTACCTCCCTCATCGCTCACACTATTTCTTCTTCCTCTTAAGGTCAAAGTGAAGAAGAGGAAGCCCCGGGTGAAAAAGGAGAACAAGATTCTCAAGGACGAGCAGGGCAACGACATCTCCTCCCCCCGCCTGTCCGACAACCCGTCAGAGGAGGGGGAAGTCAAGGTCAGACATCTGACGACCACTGCAGTGTCACTTCTTAATTACTGTGTTATACCTCTGTGTCCCGGTCTTGTGGTGACTATAGGGGCTGTGTGGAACCTGCTTTTTATTTCCCATGCTTTAGGTTTGGGAAATAAAAACAATTCTGCAGGTATATTAAATCCACTACATTGCTTTAAAGGACATCCCCTTTTCCATCCATTGTTGCAGTGATGCTACAAAAGTGAATTAGTGAATGAATTAGACACAAAACTATGAATTAACCCTGCGAGGTAGGAAGGTAATCACTGCAAGACCCTAACGGAGAAGTACAACTCAGCTTTATTTCTATATTAGCAGATTATCACATTTTTCATATTGTTTAATGTGCAATGTCTTTCTCTCCTGTTTGAGCAGGATGACGGAACAGAGAAGTCCCCGAACAAGAAGAGACAGAAGAAAAAGGATAACAAAGAGAACAAAGAAAAACAGGGAACTTCTAAGAAGGAGAAGGACGGGGACAAAGAAAAGAAGGGCACCAAGCCCAGGAAAGAAAAGGTATTTGAGTTTTCAAGACCTTAACCTCGACAAGTTTCAGATTCCCACTGATGGGAGGTTATTCATGTATATTTTAACAGATTAGTATGCAACACATTGTTGTAGCATTAAAATTCAACATGCAAAGTCAAGGTCTTCTGCCCTTTGTATCTTCACCATGTGAATCATGTAGTAGGTATGTGAAGTAGAATAGCACTCGTACCGCCACCAAGGACCAACGATCCCCTTATGAAACCACATTTAAATTTGCTACTGCAGATTTTTATTTGGAGACGCACCAAAGTGCACACACTCCCCTAAATGTTTTCCATCAAGATCCATGAATTATTCAGTAGTCAAGAAAAAAAAAATGGTAATGGTAAAGAAAGTGGGAAACAAATATTCCTGCATCCGCCCTTTTGTCCAGATCCGCACCAGAATTGAATAGGTTCTCTTTCGGCCCATGTTCCATCTGTCCTCCATGTTTTGTGGAAATCAGTTCAGTAGTTTTTGTGTAACCCTGCTGACAAACAGACAAATCAACGACAGGGACGAAATAAACATGTGATTAATAAATGGACGTAGATTGATGGTATTTTTGTCTTTCAGGCTAAAGGAGCCAAAGGGAAGAAGACTCAAGGTCCAGTTCACATCACTGCTGGGTCTGAGCCCGTTCCCATCGAAGGAAAGGAGGACGATGAACTCGACCAGGAAACCTTCAGTATTGTGAGTGTCTCTGTTCTTTACTTCTTAAATTCAGATCTTAAAGTTAGTGGAGTTTAGTCAGTGATGTGTAAAGAAGTCTGCAGAGTGTAAATCATAATCAAACAAACGTTGCATTCAAATAATCAAGTCAATTTGTGTCCTTCTTCTAGTGTAAGGAGCGCATGAGGCCGGTGAAAAAGGCCCTGAAGCAGCTGGATAAACCAGACGAGGGTCTGTCTGACCAGGAGCAGCTCCAGCACACACGCACATGCCTGCTGAAGATTGGAGACCGCATCACAGAGTGCCTTAAATTCTACAACGACCCAGAACATGTCAAAATATGGCGACGGTAAGATGATAGAAAACGATATTTTCTAGAATGAGTCATGATGACAAATCTGTTCAAACTCAGCTAATGATTATTTTTTGTGTCTTGTTTTGGCAGAAATCTCTGGATTTTTGTGTCTAAGTTTACAGAGTTTGGAGCAAGGAAGCTTCACAAGCTTTACAAAATGGCACAGAAGAAGCGATCGCACGAGGAAGAGGCAAGTTATCAGCACAGTTGATAAAGATTCCTGAATTGAAAATGATCCGTTGTATGTAATTGATGTTGAAATTATCCTGTGACTTTTCCAGAAGGAGCAGAAGAAGAAGGACGATTCTTCAGGGAGGCTGAAAAATTTTAGACCAGAACCTTCTGGTTCTAGTCGAGAGTCCACGGGAACCAAATCTGCATCTAACCCAAATCAGCCGGGTTCACACGGGCACCACAGAGAACCGTACAATGCGGGCAATAAGCGGCACTTTGGAAATGATGGTATGTGTAAATATATTTGTCTAGATCATGAGTACTGTTAAACACAGAGTTGCATTAGCAGCGCTCTGAAATGAGGAAAAAAACAAACATCTGACATTTAATATGAACTTTTTCACATTTGATTATAGATCGAGGAGACTGGCAGCGGGACCGCAAATACAATTACCCTGGTAACAGTAACCAGTCATGGCAGGGGGAACGACATCATCAATATGACCAGCATCGCTACAAAGATCACTACGGTGACCGACGTCCACATGGAGACATGTACCGCAGCTCAGGCGGTTACCGCAACAACAGCTCCCCTCGAAAAAGGCCGTATGAGCAGTACAGCAACGACCGGGACCACAGGGGCCACAGACCCTATTACGACAGGTGAGGGTTATTACAACCTGGTGATGTGTGTGGATGTTTAGTTTTTATACCTCCGGAGGTTTTAAGTTCTTGGGTCGTGCGTCCATCCGCCCCATACTTGTGAACATAATACCTCAAGAAAACTAATGGAATTTCTTCCAGTTTGGTTCAAACATTCAGTTGGAATTGAGGATGAACTCATTTTGGTGGTCAAAGGTCAAGGTGACCTCGCAAAGCCCAGTGAACATATTATCTTAAGAAGGCCTGAGAGAATCCTTTCAAATTTGGCATAACTGTCCATATAGACTCAAAAGTCATGGTGGTCTCAACAAGATATCTAAAGTCTGCCTCGAGGGAATTTATTTTGAATCTTGACCAGTTGTCACTTGGACTCAAAGATGGACTGATTATATTTCATCGCTCAAAGGTCACAGGGACCTTATGAGTCAGGGGGAAAATCTGCACTGGGTGGCGAAGGCATACAACCACAGGGCGGTCATTCTAGTTTTATAAAAAATAAAATTCTGTGATTGTTATTTCAGAAATCCGGACCCCAAAAGAAGACGCCCCGACGAATTCCGTCCCAACTACCACCAGGGGCGAGAAGGCCCTCCTCAGGAGTTCAGGAGGATGCCGGAGCACAGGCCAGCGGGGCCTCCAGGGCAGGATCACTACAGTCGAACCTTCCATCCCGACAAACCTCCTCCGCTCTTGGACCCCCGCTCCCCGCAGGCTCAGAAGTCTCCCCAGGACTCCCGCTCACCACAGGAGCGACCCGTGGAGCTGAACGCAGCGGCAGACCCAAACTGGAACAACAGGAACAAAACATAAAGCCTGCCGGTGCTGGCTGAGAAACTGATGTGGGTGTTCTTGTTGTCCAGGGTCAAAGTCACTTTACTGCTGCTGATGGACAAGTCTGGACTCGCCAATCATAAGCTCACAGTTGGAAAGGGAATCATCATGAACCCTCTTTACCAGCAAAACCAAACTATTCAGCTCTCCTCCTTCACACTTCTCATGACTGTGGCTGGAAATGATTTGTGCCCCGAAGGAAGAAGTTTGTTTCCTCCTGTCGTCTTAACGATGGGAACAAAACTAAAACAAGCATCTTTATTTAAATGACTGGATCAGTCAGTCATGGTCAGACTGAGTGGAACACGTAAGGATGCTTAGTCCCATGGACTATTATCTAAGGAGAATTTAGGATAAACAAACTGACTGATCTTAATCCTAAAAGTGCCTGAAGGTTTTGACCTTTTTGAATGGTTAATGTAGAGATTACTCCCAAAAGAACCATGACATGGACATTATTATTATGATTATGATTATTTTGTGTTTAGCTTTAAGTCTTGCAAATGATCTCATTGGAAGATTTCTGTACAAAAGGAATGTGTAACATGTTATTATCATCTGCACCTTTTGAAATGTTTAACTCGGACATGTAGCTGTATCGACTCATCGCTGATCATCATGTGGGTTAAAATGTGTCGCGATGGGTCAGCCCAAGTTCTTTTTGAAAGTTGAATGAATAATCGAGGCCAGTATGTTTCCTCGAAACACTCAGCAGGGGGTCGGAAAAAAAAAAAAAAAAGGTTTTAGCTCATTCACGTCTAATGTGTACAAATGATCATCATTTCTTTGTGTGTGCCGATATCAATCACTGCAGTCTTCTGGCTTAGTTCACTTTAATGACTTTCCTCTGATCAAATGGAAGATCTGTTGGCAGTATTTTTTCCAACAAAGTGTGGAAAGGTTCATAACACTATGAATCAAAATAAATTGTTCCCTCAGTATTAGTGCTTCAGCATAGTTTCATTATAACACCGATCTTTCCACCTGTGTAAGTACTCGATAGTGTCTGAAAATGCAACTTGATGAAAATGTTTCTTTCCTAATCTAAGCTTTGGAAAGATCTTTGATTAACGGACGGCTGTGCTGTTGCTGGAAGGTTGTTAAAGGGTTATCAGGAAGTCGCTGCTGACATTTCACCCTGTTTTCCTGTGCCAAATCTGCACCTGCTCTGGCCCTCATTTTTATTTTTTGTTGCTTTTCCATTTGTGCCTTATTTATGTGCATCGGTTCATGGACAGTACTGGGCTCTAGAACAGGCAGGATGAAGTATTAAAACACAACTTTTAAGGAAATCTGCTCTGAATGATTGAAATCATGATTCTGTGGTGAAGGGACCACGTCTTCTGGTCGGTCTGTGATTTCTAAAGGATATGGCAATTTGAAAGGAAAGTAACAGAATATCAATAAAAATAATCTGGGGCACTTCGCCGACCAGTTAGTGATCAGCCAGCACATCTTCTCTTCATGTTAAAGTAAGCTATGGTTCCTGTATCATATGTTCTTTAAGAAAGTCTAAATAATTTATATTTGTGACAAAAACCACTGTTCATGAGAAATGTTCTGTACATATGTTTGGACATATGTAATAAACCTTCTTACACAATCATGGTCTATCTCTTTTCCTTATGACCTCTGCGGAGGTTATGTTTTCACATCTCTCTGTTGGTCTGTTTGTTTGTCAGCAGGATTTTGGATAAACAGCTGAACCGATTTACATGAAACTTGGTGGAAGGACGGGACACGAACCAAGAAGAATCCACAATGTTTTGCCATGGCTCCGGACAAAGGGGTGGGTCCAGGAACTTTGTTGTGAGATTTCATAAGGTTTACACTGATTAATCAAAATAATCTGGCATGTTCAGGGGATTTGCTGCACTGTGGTTGGAATCCAAATAATCTGCATCTAAGCAGACTTAAATGTGGTTTCACTGGGGGGTGTTGGGCCTTGGTGGAGGCTTGCGCTGTACTGAATTGCTGATTTGATTGAAATCTATCTGAAAATGTTTTCTACTAAAACACAATTTCAGTCTTTGATTTTTTTGAATTAGAAGTGATGGACTGATCTCAACCTACTCATTATTATAGATTTGTCTCCTAAATGTGAGGAGTGACCAGAACTCTGTGCATGAAACAAATGATCATGAGATGTTACAATGGCAGCACAATGATGTGCGGTGCTGTTTCCTCACAGCAGGAAGGTTACTCCGGCTTCCTTCCGCAGTTAAAGATGTTTAATTTTAAAATTACAAGTTACATTCAAATGATTCCAACAAAGCTCTAAACTCGTACTTTTAATCATTTGCCTCCTATATCAAGCCCATTTGTTACACATCTTCCTATCTGCGTCTCAGCATCTCTACAGCAGGGGGCAGTCACACACTGTAGGGTTATGGCAAAACAGCACAAGGATTTTTCAAAAAATGCTCCCACTTACAGTAAATGAGACCATGGTAGCACATTAACAAGACATTTTCTTTTATTCAATAAATAATTTACATTATAAACAGCTGGCGTGTGGCACCACATTTGCTTTACATACAAACACAGTTTGATCTTTCTGGCATTTCCCATTTAGCTATGTTTTATCCCCATATTTTTTATTAGTATTACAAATCTGACAAACAAAATAAGAACTAAATGAAAGAGAGAACATAAAGTGCTTCAAACTCAAAAACATGAACACCCCAGAGCATGTCCGATCGTACTTTTATAGTAAGCTGGCCTGCATTCAGGGTGTTTTACTTCATCGATAACCAAGTGAGCAAATAGTGATGGCAGCCGAGCGTGTGTGTGTGTGTGTGTGTGTGTGTGTGTGTGTGTGTGTGTGTGTGTGTGTGTGTGTGTGTGTGTGTGTGTGTGTGTGTGTGTGTGTGTGTGTGTTGCTGTTTTTGAATATCCTGATCTGTGGAGTTCATGTTTTTGCATTAATAAAAAAAAAAGTTCACATTCAACAAAGCATCTGATGTACAAAAACTGTGATAAATTCAAAACACAACTGGTAATATACAAATTTAAAACTCACAAAACATATGTACAATCTCACATTACACATGTAGAACCATATACTGTAAAACTCACAATACAAATTACGCCTATTAACACAAGATTCAACTTTACAATCATCTGTATGTATGATTTTTTTTAGTTTCTGTCAAACTGCACCAGTACATACTCCAAATAGCAGTAGTAAGGACTGCTAAATACTTCAGTGTAAAATGATAAATGACCGTCTAACTGTGCCCGAGCAGTCACAGCATCTAACAGGGTTGACTTTACACATTAGCAGACGCCGGCATCGGGAGCTAAAGTTCGAATGAAAACCTCTTGCGGTGACGAGCGTTATCGCGAATTGCAAGAAAAGCAAAAAAGGTGAGACTGAAAAAACAGAAATTCTGCTTTTACAGCGCATTTCTGTCATATTTCTGCGCACCACAAATTCACCCACAAACAAGTAATTCAGCCCGAAAAATCTCTTTCCTTAATGTGAACTGCTTGAGACTGAAAGACGAGGAAATAGACCGTTTCTGAGGAAGTGTTGGCACAAGGGCTTTTTCTTTGGCAATGATTTAAGCCACGAAATCACGTCTACAGACATATGCTTATCATTTACTCCGTAAACAGCAGTCAGGTCAGCTCACTGGAAGTCAGTAAAAATGCTAAACTGACTGGAGGTGACGTCTTTACAGCTAGTACGATCAGTATCTACATCACTGGTACTTGAAATGGAGAGTTGACTTCACAGAACACTCATGAAAAGGTGTCTTGGTTGGATTTGTTGATCTGCGCTGTGTAAACGCTCTTAGTGCCCTTAACTAAGTTTGTTCTTTTTTTTTTTTTTGTTGCTACATTCACATTACAGATTCAAAACACAAACACTGTCTGATCAACACATCAGGAGGGAAAGGCTGTATGACACTGGGAGTGATGTACACATGAAGAGAGATTATTTTTATCAGTTCCCCTTAGAGATTTGCCTCTCGGCTGTCAGAGTCCATCTGAGCGCACTGTAGCTCCTCTGAAATTCTGGGTGCAACAAAAACATTTCTCATTTCTCCTACTGGAGGTTTGTTATCTCATTGCACCCGCAAACACACAAAATTAACCACAGACGCTGAATTCTGCACAAACACACACGCACAAAACCTAACAATATGTCCCATTAATCTCCACAGCAGACAACTGGAGACGCTGCTCTGACATCCTTTTGGCTTGAGTGCTTCCTCCACAAGGCTCAGGCTTTTCCAAAGCTGGAAACTAATCAAACATAGAGCTGCTTCTGGCCTTAGGTTAACAAAAGCCCCTGTCAGGTCCTCTTGCTTCGCCACATGAGCCACAGAGAGCTTCACTGGCTTGGCACCAATGAGGGGGATCTGGGGGAGGGAGGATCAGCAAACTCCTCTTTCTGCAAAAGATCATCTTGTCTGGCTTCCCATAGGCATGCAGCCCCGGTGAGAATGTGGGGATTTAATCCCAGGTGGATATCCTGAGCTCTGGGGGTAGCTCTCTCACCGCTGCTCTCTTCAAAGACCCAGTCCCACGAAGCAGTTAAATACACGTGATGATAGACGGACTCCCTCTTGTCATTAGACTGAAGTCGAGACATGACGATACAACTACAACGAGACTGAGGGGAGCGACGATCTGACCGGCGAGTCCCAGGTCAGGTCACGGAACCAGAGCAGGAGAGGGGAGCTGATGTACAACACAGCGATGGTACAAACACTCACAGACAAATACACCTTGAGGATATTGTTGTAACGGGATTATAGCTGAACTGTGCAACACTCAGTCCACAACCAGACAGCAAGGAGGTTGATGAGGAGAAGAGGAAGTAAATCTTTGCCCCTCTCAGCTGCATCACTCTTAAAAGCATCGTTTTCAAAGATGTGGTATCTGTTGCTGTTTGAATGGAGCATTTTTACATCCTCGAAGGCGTAGTAGGCTGCCATGGTGAAGTTAATGTCCCCGGACGAGAGAAGGTCAAACACGCACGACTGAAAGTACAGATCCTCCACTGGGAGACGCTCTTTGCACTTGGTCTTTGCAGATTGGTAGGTGAAGCCACTGGCCCCGGCACCGCCCCTGGTCCTGCCCGCGCTGTGGGCCTCCGCCGCCCTGAAGTTCCTGAAGTCAATGCGCTGGTTGGCGGGACAGCCGTGAAGACACAGGTACAAGTCCTGATTATCGCCTTCCTCCACTGAGTTCACAACTTCCTCCGGCATCCGCACAGCAAAGGTCAGGTAGCGGCCTACTTGACGCACCACTATCGTCGTTCCAATGTACTTGGCCTGAATCTCCACGTGCTGCCCAGGAACCTTCTCCACCACGCGCAGTGTGTTCGCTCCGTGCCGATCACCGCCGTTCTTGGAGCCATCTGCGAACGCAGCTGGCAGCTCATCCGTCTCCGCGTGGTACATCTTCTGGTCCACACATTCCTGGAAATTCTTAAAGATGATTGTGAGCTGCAGGAAGGAAGACGACAGAGAAATTAAAATGTTACAAACATGAGGAGTATAGGCAGTCATTAGTTTTCTCACCGAGAGAATCCTAGTAAACAGATTAAAGACGTGTTCTTAGTTTTTGCATTAACAAGCCTGTGCAGTATGTGCCATCTACCCCACTTAAGTGTCACATTTCAGCATTGGCTCAACACAGGGGGAGGCCAAGGTAAACGCCCTCAAAAAACATGAGTCTCGGCCATGTAAAATCAGGCCTCAGTTTGCAGACACAAAGACGATCTATTCATAGCGCTGAAAAACCTGCCTGTGAACCCCAGAACTATGCTCGAGGGAGTGGCGTCCGGCCAGGACAGAGCGATATACTCTGCAGCTAATTAAGTCAGACTGGTCAGGACTCTGCAAGCTTGGTTTCATCAGGACACCAATGAGCCATTGTAAGAGCAGCAACACTAGGATGGCGTGGAGACTCTGATGTCTGCTAGCTTGGGACAGAGGACGGGGTCAGTCTGAAGAACACTCGACTATTCCTCTGCTGCACCAGCTCCGACTATGTTCCCTCTACCCTCGACTAACATTCCCCGCCTCCATCAACTTCTGTTTTTGTATCTAGTTAATTTTTTTTAAGCTTTTAATGAAAACAAACAAAAGAAAAATTCCACCATTATCCCTCCACAGACAGAAATAACCAGACAGGTTTACTTGCTGCAGCGAGAGCAATTTACCAACACAGAGCTGCTCTATAAATGCAGATCTTTTACCAGAAGGGCCGTGTTTGCACAGGTGGCACTGGCTGCTGCTTTGTTTTCCCTTTGTCCAGAATCAAGATCTTTAAAAAGAAATGTCTCATTTGCTTCCAAGAACAGCAGTATAAAAATCTCATTACTTTAAAAGCTAAAAAAAACATGAATGCTTAATAGAGCGTCATTAAGAAACCTTGATTAGAGATAATTATACGTTCTACGAATGCGATTAGGGACAAAGTCTCAGACTAAATACTCAGATACTGTTCAAAGTGACTGAGGGCCACAATCACTGCTGTCAAACTTTGCCAAAACTGGACAGAGTCTGAGTTAATTTTCTACAAACAAATACTTCTATTTCTTTGTTTTTCCCAATAGGTTATGGTCAAAGCATCTTTTTTAAAAGACAGCCATCCAAACTAGCCAACGTACCATTAAACAAACCAAAAAACGATGAGGCATGCACTGCTGAAAACACTATGAGAGAAAACGTCTACAGTTCTGTGCAGACGTTCTGTGCAGACGTCTCACAGTGTTGGATGTGGATACACTGTTAAGTAGGCCACACATCAGCCTGAGCTGTCCACAGTGAGAAAAAAGAAGCAGCAGCATGTTTGACGCAGCACCGCTGTTATTACACCAACGTTTCGTTTATAAAGCCTCCAAGATCGTCGCAATAGTGCCGGGGCTGGGCTTCTTCATCTGTCGTGATGGAACTCGTCCAAACACTAACCAGTCCACCGTCTGACAGAGAACCAGGCCCACAGCAGCTCTCACAGTCCAACCACATGAAAAGAACACACATGACACACACACTTATATTTCTGCTGCAGCACCGACAGAACCTAGAATTAACAGAAAACTGTGAGATCACCTAAATCACTGACAGATCATGTAGAAATCCGAGCAGCTTGGACGCAAACTAAAGATTATTTCCATGACAGATCAAGTTTAGCCTAGAAAATGTCAGACATTTTGAAACATTTTCTCAATTTCCCTGACCACAAGTCTTCCAATAGCTTTTCTGTGTCTCATCAACAGTCTGAATATTCAACATATTCAACAGACAGTGATAGAAAACAGGGATTAACTTCACATTTCAGAACCAAGAAGTGTGTCTTTTTTCTTTAATAAACAACTACAATGGTTAATCAATCATCATGATGGTTGCGGAATCATTTTCCTGACTGAAGAGTGGAAAAGAGTGATTGATTAATCAAGGAGCTGATCAATAATTGCCAGAAATGCTTTGATGCTTCTCAAATGTCAAAATCTGCTGCTTTTCAATTATTTACATTGTTCAGAAAAAAACACAGCATCTGAAGATGTAACCGTTGGTTCATTTTTCAGTGTTTCTGTGAAAACAACTGACTGATTAATGGGGAACATATTCAGCAGATAGCTCTTGTGGATTGAAGATACTATTCATAGATGAAAATAAATGGTTGAAAGGAGAAGATCTATAATGTCTGACCTAAAAGCAAAACACAATGCACACAGGATGAAAAGGAAAAGATCCTCACCTTGCTCGTGGCTGTGGCCAAGGACCCGGGCACCACAGGAGTGTTGGTCACCTGAACAGACAGGTATTTGTTGTGAATGAGCGGCCAGGCTCCTTCCACCTTACACGTTTGGAAGTCGTCTCCAAAAGTTCGGAGGTGCGGGTCTCCGAAGAAGCCGCAGTGGGTGTAGTTGGGCGGCGACGTGTTGCGCGGAAGACTGCGCTCATAGTGGCACACTTCCGGGCCGTCGGAGCGTTCCTGGCTGTCGGGCAGGAGCGGAGGCGGCGGGGGAGGAAGCGGGGTCCGGGCCCGTGGTTGGGATGTGGGCCCCTCCTTGGAGCAGTTATGCTGGCTCATTAGATCCTCTATGCCATGCTGGGCCGAGTGGTACGCCAAGTCACCTCTGCAGGTGCGTGCGGTGCGGCGTACACAGCTGTTGTACGCTCGCAGCGCTGTGCAAAACTCCTCCTCTGGTCCAGAGTTCGAGGCCCAAAATTCAGAGTTACACTTGAGGATCTTGCACTGCAGACTCACTGTCAGGGAGGAACAAGTAATCACAGTTAATGATGGTGGTTTGAATCAAACTATACACATTATAGCATAATAATAACAAACCAGTCATTGTAAATGACATGTTACAGAGTGTTTGTACATTGTTTCACCTCAGTTTGTGTCAAACTTTATGAAAACTGACACCAAATCCAGTAAATACACGAATCCTGCACTTGACCTCTTTAGAGGCATTTTGTATTCTTCTTCAGTTGGACAGATAATGTTTTGTATTGTTATGTGATTGTCTGGCAATATATCCATTACCACAGAATAGCTGTATATGATATTATCGTGAGTATCGTATTGTGAGTTACTCTGCGATTCCCACTCCTGTTTTATTATTGTTTAAGCACTATGAACATTTTCAAATAAAGTCTTTTTTTCAGGCACATCCACACATTATATATAAAGTAACGTTGTCTTTGAGTCATAAGAAAGCAGGTGTGAACCTCCCTCGGGTCGACCTGCAGATAAGGTAACTTTTATTGGAGGGAATGTTACTTCCTGTTCACACCTAGTGACTTTTGGTTCATACACCAGTAATAATACCATCTTGGATCCTAATCTACACCTTTTGTGATAATAAAAGCGGCTTGACTGTTGTTTCCACTTTTAACGCCACATCCGGCCAATTCTCTGCTCACAAATGCTCTTCAAATATTTCCCAGGATGCCGCGTTGCGCCACCGTGTTTAACTAGCATTACCTTTGACTAATATGGCTTTTATTTAAACGGGGCAGTAGGAAGTTTCTCCCACTGCGCCTGGAGGGGAGGGGGAAGCCAAATCAACACTTTGAAGTCACACTTTAAACAATATCCCTCCTCAAAGCCTCACTGCAGCTCTCTCTCCAAACCTCACACCGCCTTTTCTTTTACCACCCATCTGATAGAAGGCAATAAACAATCTCGATCTCAACTATCAATGCATTATCTCGTTGTTGTTTGACGGTGAGTGACTTAAGAGGGAAACTGATAAGGCTTTGCCAAACTACAAGGTGAGTGAATGAGGTGTCTCTGCTGCAGAAAGTGACTCTGTAGCAACAAATAAGAAGGAAATTGAGTCAATTCAAACACAACAATGTGTGTTTCTAACATGATATTACAATACAGCAGTGCTGCATTTGAACGGGAACGTTGTGCATCTTTCCATGTGAGATTTAAAAGATCTTCTCATAAAAAAAGCAGCTGTTGAGATTGAAAAAAAACAGCCACACTCAAAACCACCACACTCTCCACAAATACAGCTTTCTTTACGTTTCACTGGCAACACCTAAACATGCAATTCCACGCTTGACCAAACTGCAGCATGGAACAAAAGTTAGTCTCAAGGAGCTGATGTGAAATACTGAGGCATGCCCCATCCCCCCACCCCCCCAAACAAAACAAGAGCAGGAGCTGCAGCAGCTTTAAGAAAGGCCCCTCAGTCTTCCTCCAAAATGAAATATAACATCAGACTGTGATTAAAACTACTTTAAATCTGTCACACTTTTACTCTACAATGACAAACATGTTCACTTTTAAAACCATTTGTCATATTTTCCAAACCTTTTCCACACCACTGCTCCTGGAAGCACTAAATCTCTGTAATCTAATACATTTCACTCATTTCTGCATTGAGTTTGGTGGGATTCCAGCAGATTACTGCGAGGAATTAGACAGATTTTGCTGCAATTATACAACTTTTAGGACTTAAGCAAAAACTTTTCAATTTGAGGTGTAAGAAAGTAACTCCAGTTAAATTGGGGCGCCACTAAAATAATTCGGCGAATAAAAGGTGATTGGAAAAAACAAAAAAACAATGGGGGAAAAAACGATTTTACAAGTTGTTGGTTTAAACGTGTGTTGACTACGTGAAGATTTACAAACTTTAAACTGTCATGTACGAACATTAATATTAAAGAAATGACTTTATCTGTCAAAAGGTTGATTCTTACCGGAGGGGAAGAGTGAGAGAAACACGGCGAGGACTCTGCACACTTCAAGCGCCGAGGGTCTTCCTCTTTTCCCCATAACCATCCATCCAGCTCGGGGTCGCACTTCACTCCTCTCCCTGGTCAAACCGCATGAAGGACGGACAGAGGAGAAGAGTTAGAGCCGCCAAGGTCCTGGTCGAGAAAACTCACATACAGAACAAGTCCATAAAAGATTTCCGCGCCGTCCTCTCATCACTACCGGGGTAAGAAGTTGTTTTATGTCGGTGTGTGAGAGTTTGTTAAGTTAGCGGCTACGGCCGAGTTAGCTAGCCGAGGCTTGGTGTGGAGACACCCGGGGAACCGAGCTTCCTTTTACGGAGTGACGAGAAGGTGCAGCCTCCGTGGGGCCAGCGGACACACTGAGCCAATCACGGCGGCTCCTCCTGCCCTCAAACCCCCCTCCACCAGTTTCAAATTACACCTCAATGTGGAGACTTGTTCGACGACCGGCCGAGTCTCCACGACCCACAAGTGGCGGACCACAGCGCCGCGAAAGAAAGGGCTCGTTAGCCGCTAAAAATCACAACAACAGCCGCAGTGTGGAGGGCCACAGCCCGGGAAGGAAGAGCAAGTGTCCTCCCTCCACATGGGCGAGGAAACAGGACGGAAACCAAAGCGATAAAGAATAAACTACACCTTTACTCTTAGACCTGACAAATACAGACTTGACTTCTTTATATCACGGCTCATTTTGCAAGTTTAACCCTGATTTAACACTTTTACATGGACCTAAAATGGTGGACACAAGCCAAGCTAACCTCCAACCACACAGAGCCAGTGTTAGCTCAAACTTCAGAGGCCGAACATTGTTCAAATCCACATGATTTCATTTAATAATGTAATCCAGGACCTGAAGTTTCCAACAAAACCCAACATGTCAGACTGAATGTACGATAAGTGGAAACATTAAAACATGACAGTCTTGGGTTTCAAAGTTTCAGTGGCACAATCAAATAAAAAGGCCACAACGGACGATTACTTTCACTATCGATCAATTTGACTGGATTTTCTCATTTCTCCATTTTGTCTGTAACATGTCTGGAAACTTCACAGTGTCTTCACATAGCTTCTTGGTAATTCTTCGAAACCCCAAAATATGAAGTTTATCACAGACATGGCAAAGAACAGCATCGAATCCTCACATTTAACATGGTGACACTAGCAGGCAGACGCCACTAATGCTGTTTCAAGTGATTGAAATGATCAATCAATGATAATATCTGTTTTAAATTGAGTATTCACACAAATTCCAGTTGAATGTATGATACTATCAGACAAACTGTCAGCTAGAAACCTGATTATACAGTATTATATGAAATTTAACCTTTTAAACATGAGCTGTCACATTGAACTGTAAATCACTTCTGGCAACGCCAATTTAATTATATACAGACTTAGTGATTATGATTTTAAAGGTAGGCTAATCCAATATCATGTGTCAGACAGAGCTGTAGCAATATATTTATTAAAGACCCCCCCCCATCCACTCTCAGAAAAGTGGGTGACCATCCCCTCCTCCAAAAGCAATGACAGCCCCTCTTTTTGATCACGGTTCACTTGTACAAATGGCACATTACCGGTGTCTTTTCCTGCCATTTAAAGCCAAACACTAGCAGACAGATGGCTGCGTATAGGTCAGGTTGTGGCTGGCTCTGTACAGTAGTTTTCCATAGAGCGGTGAATGTCTTTGTGAATGCTGTCCCTCTCCTGGATGATGGATACGGCCGTGCACAATGAGGTCTGAGTCTACGCATGTTTTCAACAGGGGTGGCCCCCGCACAGACTGATTTCCAGCTACAATATGTACCAGCCACTCTTATAATGAAAGCAATGACTGCAGCTGGAAGGTGTAAAGCTGCTGTGATGTGTTCTGATGGACTGCGGAACGTGTTTTGGCTTTTAGCAGCAGGCAGTGTGGACATAGAAGCAAAGTGAGGAATTAAAATGTCGTAAAGGTTTTTGTGAAGTGTGGCTGATCCAAGCGTCGTTCGACTGTTGGCAGGAAAACCTCAGAGTAAATGTTTCTGTTCGTCAGGGTGAAGAATAGATGGCGGGGATAGATTTAGACCAACTGTATTCACCTGTTGCACTGTCTTCACAGACAATGGAATTATATTAAATGGTATAATATGTAATCTAGGTTTGGCCCCAAGAAGACAATTAAATGACTAATTGGTTGCTAAGAATTCAGTTGACTAAGAGAGGTTTTTAGTCTATTAGTCATTTTTATATTTATGAGTAATAAGCTAATACATATTTGTCATTTCTACTATCAAAGATATGACTGCATTTATCTACAAAATGAGAGTAAGACTGGAGAAACTAATTATTTGACATGTTTATAAGATAATGGATTAATTTTCAACTCCAGCATCCATTTTTTTAATCCTTAGCGAGCCCTATTCATTCCTTACCCTCCCCACAGATATCACATTATTCTAATTAGTGTTTACTATCAGCATTCAATTATTCAGCAGCTATTTTGATAATCAATTTAATCAGCTCAGTCATTTATATCAAGGATTAAAAGGCCAAATACTTTCTGGTTCCAGCTTCTTCACTGCAAGGATTATTTTTTCTCTCACTGCAAAAATGAATGAGTTTGGATTCAGGTTTTTTCAGGGAGCTTGTTGGACAAAAGGACCAATTTTAACACGTCTCCTCGGAGCTGTGATAATTTGTATTATTACTATTTCCTGACATTTTATAGACTTTGGATATTATTAGCTGCAGCCATGTTAGTCTCATTAGAAGGGCTGTGTATGTCCATTAATATTCATATCACCAGTTTGATTACATTTCCAATCCAAAGGAGGTTGTAAGGCCCTTCTTCATCAGGCCTTTGCTGTGGCCTTTATGTCTCGGCTTTGTATTAGTATCTAATGTGTCAATGCATCGTCTGATTGCTTTGAGCTGATTGAGTTTTGCCAATGAGATTTAAAAACTAAACCATTTACCCCTGACAACACGTCTGTCCAAGCATGTGTCCCACGTGTTTTAAAGGGTACAGGTGACATAATCTGACAATAAAACATGGAACCAGTGGAGAACAGTCCGATCACGTTTTACGGTGTGCTGCTTAAAATTTCTATACCATCACCAGCCAAACCTGTTTTTAATATGTACTACAATCTATGACATGTCTCCTGTGTTAAACTGAGAGCACCACATTCTGCTGTGCATCTGCCTCTGACAGTCACCGCACACTCTTTCCTCGCCTCCAACAGATGGCGCTTGATGTGAGCTCTGATATGAAAACCTCCAATCATGTCACAGACGCACATGGCATTACGAGGACAACCAAACCTGTCATTAGATGTGAACTTTATATGGACACCTACAAGGCCTCTTTACAGCCGCCAGAGCAATTAGTGGGCTAATTAAATGGTGAAATGGAGCAGGCACTAGGAGGCGTGTTGGTCCTGATCTGATGTGAAGAAGATTGTCCTTTTTAGTTCATGACAGATGAGATCAGTGTTTCACAGTGAGGACAGATGTACTGACAATATGATCGATAAAATAACACTGCATCACTCTTTGTGTTTAAATATTTAATAGAGGGTCAAGTGAATGTGCTTTTTTATTATCAATCGCATTTTCAAATCTGTTTTTTTTAGCAGTCTTCAAATGGATCAAGTTGTTAACAAAGCAGCTGGTTGATCACATGGACAGGTTTAAGGACATACAGCTGACATGGACTCTCGTAGTGTTGGTGAAATGGAATAAGTGTAAAATTAACCCACCTTGGTGACTGCATGGGCTCTGCGCGACTCTGGAGTCCTGCAGGAACCAGGAGGAAGCAAAAAAAAAAAGGAAAACGACCCCCCCCCTCTTTAAAAAACGCGTCCTGTGTGTGTCAGTAATCCGAAATCAAGCGCACCCAGTGTCTTTCTGGGCGTCAAATCCGTCAATGTGTACATGGTGTCCAGCGATCAGCTTCTCCGAGTCTGAGAAATGAAAGTGTCCCTTCTCTCTTTTTCTTTTAGTTCATTTAAACAGACTCTTCTCCTCTCTCTGCCTGCACCCGGCGGACTCCTAGAGCTCCTCAGCCATTGCTCAACTCGTGTGACTGATCAGTCGATCGGGTAGAAAGGAGACATTATGATAGATTAAGTCCACTAATTGCTCTCATCCGCGCGTTGAATCCAAATTGTTAGTTATGGTCGACGTCGGTGAGAGAGAGGAGGAGGAGGTGGAGGAGGAGGAGGGGGAAAAAAGCCCCGAGGGTGAAGCTGCTGCCGCCGCCGCTGCTGCTGCTGCGATCCGCTGTCTGGATGTTGTGAAATGGCTTGTTAGAAAGTGTGAGACAGACAATGATCGGCTCTGCGTGACGCCACTGGGAGCCCCCAAATCTCAGCTGAGACCCCCATCATCTCCACTGGGCTTTCTCGCACGCCTTGAGAGAATAGATCCTGCAGATTGTGCAACTGCAGCGAGACAAAATTGACTTTCACACTCGTATTTTTCATGTAAAAACAAGGGAAACGATTTAAAGCATGCATGCTCATCAATGCTTTCACTTGAATCCAACATTACTTTCTTGATCGCCCATGTATGCCTGTCTGTCCAGGGCCATTGCACTTTGCTCATGTACATTTCTATACATGTTACATTTCCATCTGTAGTGATAGGTGTATATTATGTAGGACATATTCTATGCATTTTTATTTTATTTTAATAAATGCTTATCTCCGGCTGTAACAGGGGAATTTCCACATACGGGATCAATAAAGTCTATTTATCTTATCTTAGATTCTGTCTTTGACTCTCTCAACCTTTGTTTTACTTTAAATGTACTAATTTTGTCCTACACATAGTGTAGTAAGGAAAGAATACACAGAATTGAAAGCCTTCATTGTCATTGCACATTGTACAATGAAATCCACTGAGCATCTCCAAAACGTTTAAAAAACAACAAAGTAATAAACTACACATACAAGTAATGAGATGGTGATACAGTATTGCACAGTAAAACAGGTATATTGAGCATTTAATAGCTGACCTTTAATACTCTGTAGCGCCTAGCATTCCTAAGGCGCCATGAAATCAATGTATTCTTGTTTTTATTATTATTATCTATCCTATTGTCTGCATTATTTCTGGATAGTATGATTTCCGACTTCATATTTAACAGCAGAAATTTGAATATAATTTCATGTTCATGTTCACATTGCTTAATTATTTTCTGACTATGATTGCCAACTAATTCCTCCATCATCAGGTTGACATGATCACCAGCAGTCCCTCATCTTTGCAAATCACAGGTTTGGGGAGGAAAAAAATACAAATCCAAAATAATCAGGATTTAATGGAGGATCAGATGGACAAACACTTTGCAGCAGAGCGGAGGTGGAGGGATGGGGGTGGGGTAATGTTGAAAAGCTGCATGCAAGGCTGCACCTGTGTTTTAGGATCAGACTGTATATATGCAGGAAAACACCGCCGCCCCCACCCCCTTCCTCTCCAGCTTTTTCAAGCCTCCAGTCCTTTGCAATGTGTAACTGGTTCTCTCTGCTCCAGTTTCTCAGTGATCAGGAAAATCCATCATGCCAGGGGAGGGAGACTTACAGTGTAAGGAGAAGCAGCACGGTTTTGGTGTTCGGACACTGTCTGGCCGGACTGCAACAGAAATGCAGAGTTAAAAAACCTGTCAGTCATTTCCACTTCTATTTAGGCCAGTGCTGCTCTATAGATATTATTTATCTTCATGCAGCTACTGGACGGAGATGTCACGTTACATCACCCCTCCTGGGCATCCAGCAAGAAGCTGACCCCTGTAATCCACTCGTTTACTATCACAGCTCGGACCTGCCCTCTCCAGATGGCCACTGAGAGGCAGCATATTTTACATCCATGTAACGGAGGAACATGAAAGAGTGACACCCCAGTGTGAAAAGAATGGTTTTTCAGAGGTGCCGGATGCAGGCCCCATCTCAAACACAGCTGGTGTGGACGCTGCCTTGCTGAGGTATTATGGCGAGTTAACACAACAGATCCACTTTACATAACACTGCATTAATACAACGCATTCATTTTTTTGTGAGCGTTGCAGTTGTATTTCTGCTTCATTTTACTGAACAGCCATTAAACTATTATAGCCAGAAATGAAAGAAGTATTCAGTAATGCTAGCCCCTCAGGCGCTCTGTGATTTCCTCTGGTAGCTTGTGATTTACTCCATCATAAAAACATGTTAAACTCAGTAAATTAAACGCTCATATTGAGACAGAAAAAAATATTTCCTCAAACTTTTCTCGTCCCAGAGTTACAGTAAATTGCAAGATTTTTGCATCATGGTTAATCATAAGCCACCTACATTTAGTTTAACAGATGCAGAGAAGTCATTCAATCTTTTATGATTTCTTCAGATAGTCACACACTATACTTTACCTCCAAAGTATCAACAGTTCATCAGGACAATCATGATTTTAGCTGTTCAGAATCAGTTTCAATACACATTTCAATAGTTGTTTTTTATTCTCAGTCAAAGCTTTGTTTCTCATAAATTCAGCTTTGTCTCCAAAGTAAATTATGGCTTGGCATTTTTTTCCTTAATCACTAAATGATACATGTGCACATGTAGGGAGTGGATGATATTATTAAAGAGATGTGGGGAACTAGTCCGTGATTGCAATATTTGTGAGTCAGAAACGGAGCAGTATACATCATAAGCTCTCGTTGACCTTTCAGTTGACATTTGAACTTTAGAGACATCACAATTAGCTTGTCATGGGGTCGTGCCTCTTAGTGTTGCACTGCATTGTGTTCAGATGCCTCAGACAGATTTGATCCAGTGATCCAGTGGTCTTGTGTCACCCGAAATTGAAATGTTAATTCAGATGTCTAAATTAGTGTAAAATTAGAGTAAATTTTGCAGTATTTTCTTACAGTTAATGATCAAACACTGAATGGATTAATCAATAAAATTGTTGTTATTCAGCTTTAATCTATAATTATACCACGTTATAAAAGGAGTGATGTTATTAATTGTTTTTTCCCAACAACACAACCCAAAAAAACCGAAATGAGTTATTGAGCAATATTTCATATTATTGCTTGTTGTGTCTGTTTTGATTTTATAAATTGAAAGATTTAACACAGATTAATGAGGATAATGACATTTAAGTGTTTAAGTTGAATTAACTTGAAACAGGATGGTAAATTGCACACACTCATAGATATCAGTCCCCTAAACCTGTCAGATTTTTTTCTTTATTAAGATCCATGAATTAAAAATGTAAAAAAAAGAAGAGAAAAAACATCCTATCTCATGATGTTAAAGAAAGTTACAAAATAAAAAAGTAGTTCTTGCATTATCTTGCCAAATAACAGACAAATAAACAACAGACTGTTAAATAAGGAGTAATATCCATTCAAGTATACATACTCTACATAGGCATATCCCTCAGTGTGGACTATTGGATTGCTGATGAGTTATTTTGACCTTAACGACATTTATCACACTTCACTAGCTGCATCAAACATGACTGAAGATCATAGTGTTAAAACTGACCGTCTGTTACCACCACAGGTTTCTCTCCTGCACAAGGCAGTTAAAAGAGACAAATGTGTCCCAGTTAACCAGTGAGAGTCCCTTGATATTCAGTGAAGTACAAATAGACTCAGATTTGTGTTTTATGTACATGACAGGTATTTAATAAGAAGGGGGAGGTGCCATCCAGCAGCAGAAGCGTCTTTGTAAGGTGTGAGCATGAATTCAAAAAATTCTATTAAGAGGTGATATGTGGGGCTGAGACATTGCGTGGAATTACTGCCACAGTCAGTAACTGTCTGAATGCAGGAAGCTTGCAAATTGGCCTGTATGTGCTCACAGAGGACTGGGCTTGAATGTGTAAACCCTCATTACAGATTCTCCTTTCACTATTTAAACAGAGAAGGTGAGTTTCTTCTCTCTCCCCCTTTTATTCTTTTTTTTTCAAACGCCAGGCTGCAGTCCAGTGAGAATTATGCGCACTGTTTAATTCCAGACATGGACCAAACTAGACAGAGTGTGTACAGACTGTGAGACAAATAATTAGCTCGGCCGCTAAACAGAAGCGATCTCGATGAAGGACACGACGCATCAAGCCAAATTTCAGGGAGGAACATTAGCGGATGAATAAGTGTTTCAGACCATGAATGATCTTCACAATTTGCACCTGACAGGGTTTAAGAAAACATGTTGGTGAGCAGCCATGACTCCATTAGCATTCAAAATGCTATATAAATTCATAAAAAAACAAACTGAGGCTTATCTCAATAAAACAGCTGCCTTTTTTAATTTCCTGCCTCTGAAATTCTCTGCAAAAAAGTCAAGGACTATCTAAATGCTCAGTTTATGAATATAAAATTAGACAGTGTTCAACTCTGCAATGTGTGAAATGCATTTTTGACTATTCATTTATAGTAATTCACAACTAATCAGAGCCTGAAATAATGAAAACATTGGCTTTATGTCTATATTGTCTTCACTGTCAGCTTTTGCATTTTTTGTTTTGCATTCTATACAAACAATAATAATAGGTACTCCAATTAAACTGGAATTAAAATTGTAAATCACGTTTCTTCTACGGGACTATTGTGGAAATTAAAGACTCATATATTAGGGGACCCATTATATTGTTCACAGTCAGAGCCTTTCTGTTTAGTTTGCCAATGGCTGAAATACTGAATCTCTGTGCTGCAGAGATACAACACAACTCTCTGTGTCTTGGAACAGCCTCCTATCTCCACCAGTGTTTTCCCCTCCATCCAAACTCTGATTATCCATCCTTGACCTGTGTAAATACAGGGTCATGATAACACACGCACAGAGAGAATGTAGACTTTATCAGAACAAGGTGATTCACAGTCTTTATCCTGATTATTTGCGTTATGCACATTCAAAGGTGAAAGCTCCCAGTGTCTGGCTGCTGCAAAATAAGCAGACTGCAGCCTGGATTCTTCACAGGACCTTTTATGCTTCAGCTTCTCTCTGCCTTGGTTGTTGAACTTTACTAGTGTCCTGCAGTGTTGTCCTGTATGCACAGCTGCATGGGGGCTACATCCTGCCCAGCTCCCTTTGTCCCATCTTGTCACAATAGCTGCTGCAGTTTTTGCAGGTGCGGACGATTTATTGGCAGCCGAAAATCTCCCTGCAGCATTCATGCAGCAGTGGGAAACAGGAATAAGCAATTTATCCTCAAGCTGCACAGGGAATCTGATGCGTGGTTTTTGCTGTTTTCTCCAACAAGCAAATATTTCACCTTTATTACCTCCTCCAAGGAGGTAACGTTTTCATAGGCAAATCTTTGTTACTGGTCAGATTATCCCAAAGGTTGATGGAGGGATGTGGTATGAGTTAGGGAAGGAGACATTCTATTTTGCTGCAGGTCCAGGATTTTTAACATTGCAATATATTCATTTTAACATTTTCCCCAATTATCATTTCACCAATCTTGTTAAAAAAAATCGACATATTCTGATTTGTGTGTGAAACTTCATGCAGTTTAATTGAATTTAAGGGGACTGTTGGGACTCGGTGGAGGTATATGCTCTACTAGTGCCATTCTAGTAACTCCTGTTATTGCCTTTCATTTACAACTTTTTTGGCCATAATATATTCACACCTATGCTATCTGAACTATCAAGAGTATCAAGATAATCATGAAACCCAACATAATGAAAGTAAATGTAACTTTTATAACTGAATTCCACCTGTCAGTGTTAAAATAAATCAAAGCACTCAAGGAGACCCATTTAATAGAATGGACATAAAGACAATATATTCAGAAAATATTCTACCACCCTTGCATTCAATAAGCAAGTGATAAAATACAGAGTGATAAATAATTTGGTTTAATTCAATGTATTGTTGGTTTAATAGCAATCCTTAATCTGGTTATTTTTTATCTTCTAACTTTGGTCCTGCGGTCCACTACAGTGGACATGCTGTAGAATAAAAAAAAAATTGAAGATCCTTTTTAACCCCATATAAAAAGGAAATCACAAACGTTGAAGTTGAACAGCCCTTTTCTCCTTGGTTCCCAGGAGGACATGAGTAAACTCACATTTAAAGCTAAAACACAGCAATGGGTTTCTAATCGGGAGTTTGGCCACTCTTCAAAATTATGGGACTATTGGCTCGCATGTTTTTCACGGGTCACCTTTAGCCCCAGTTTATTGTTGCTCTTTCTCTTTGACCACACATGCTAAATTTGAAGTTCCTCTGCCAAGCTAGCTGTTCCTACAAATCCCACCACTGGCCCCATTTAACCGTTTTCATACACAAATTCCTTTTTTTCTTTTTCATTCTTTCAAACAAGTCTTCCAATATCTGTGCAGTGAAGATAGACTCTATTTGCAGTGTGAATTGGCAGTCATATCTAGGTTATAAACCATTGCCATTAATTAGTTGCTGGATAAAGTTTTAGGAAAGTCCATCCAAGAGCATAATTTCATCCTCACCCAGCAGAGGAGAACGAATCTGCAATTCCAGGACCTAGAAAAAGGGATCATTTCCATACTGAAATATTTATAGTCTCTTTAAAACTGTTGAAGAGTGGAATTTAGTGGTTGCTGAAAGAGCTCATTACTCTGAGACTCATTAAGATGTATGCTATCTCTTTGTCAGGCCAGAGAAGGAACCATTTCCCGTTAGATGCTTTCAAACATTTGGAAATATTTCTTGTATTGTTACTGAAGACAGCGGGGCCACAGTGCTGAGTGTCATCCATGTTTATATCCCTGTACAGCAGTGTAGTCCGCTCCATCTTTGTAAAGTGGTTCATTAATGAGCTGTGGAAATGTCAGTGCTTTGGGTTCAGATTAATAGAGGAGCCCACTGATGTGTAATTACAGGAAAAAGACTTGCAGATATCCCCAACCCTCTGAGACGGACCTTTCCCCCACAGGCTAAATGATTCCGTTATTGATCGTTATACGTAAAATGATACTGTAATTTCTCCGTCTCGACTGTTGCAACAGAAGCAGGTTAATTGGATCAGACCCTAAGAAGAAAAAGAGGAGAATACATTGGCGCTAAACCAGCTCTAAAGGTTTGATTTGTAATGTAGATGTCATAGCTCGAGGATTGTGCTCAATATGCAATGAGGTTAATTAACAGTAAAGTTTAGCGGGTGTGGGGCGCCACACATGCTGGGCCTCCCCCTCACAGCCATGACAGAGGAGACGGTCTTCGGTGTTTGGTCAGGTGTTTGCTGAACAGTGGAACGATGACGGAGGCTGTTGATGTTTTACTGACAGACTCTTTGTGGCAAACACCTCACACAGCATGGCGCTCATGAAAAGTCGTGAAACAGGAGGAGACTCGAGCCCACCCCCAGTCAGAAAAAAAAATCCCAATGCCAGAGCCAGAATAACATCAGTGAGTCATATTTGCCTTCAGGCCACGTTGACTTTATCTCCTGTGTCTCAACACGCAGGCCGGTCTTCTCACTTTAATTAAAGTGAGAGTAGGAGTCACCACATATTTAACCTCATTGTAATGATGTACAACTGTGAAGTTTTAATTTAAAAATAAACCTGCTGTCTTTGACTTCCTTTGTCGTTTGTGCACATTGGGTCAAGAGTGCATGTCAAGATTTACATTTGTGACTGCTAAATTCAGTCAAGGTGCCGCCATTATGTGATAAAACTCAAATTGTACTAGCGAATGATTTACAACCTCTTTACAGCCACAACCTATATTTTGTGGGGGAAAGAGGGAAAGTGAATGGTAAAGTCTTTCATGTCTAATGAAGGAAAGCTCTGGCTCACTCTGTATGCCTCTACTTGCCCATGTATTGTCTACATTTACCCTCATTTGTGCCAATCAAAGCAAACTGAGGATGAGGCATGAATTCATCGATATGACAAATGGCATATTAGGTAAAATAGGTTACCTGTTACGATGCGCTATCACATGTCCTGACATACACTTACTGTAACTGTCAAGGCACGTAAATCATCCCCACCTTTGGCTCAGAAAGAAAGTAAAAAGAAGTAGGTGTATCGCAACAGAAAAGCACTTAATATCTGCTTAATTCAACTGTTCACAATGGTGTCATACACTGCAATGTGTGCAACACCAGTATAGATACTTATATCCTGTTATGATATTGAACAGCATGCACTATTCTTGACCTGTGCACCCAATGACACATTGAGCTGCCAAATTAGCTCTGGGGTAGAAAAAGAGTCCAAAAAAGGCATGTAGGCACAGTAACAGAGAATATCAATGACAGGAAAATGTGATATCACAGAGCGTGCACCGTTAGATTAAAGAAATAAAGAGGCGCAAGCACATTAAACAGACTTTTTATCAAGCAAGAAAATACATTAATACATTACTGGTCGAATAGATCTTTTTTGAATATCAAGTACATGGATTCCAAAGCCCTGCACATTCACTAAAAAAATAAAATATCCCCTAAAGCCTTTGCCATTGGGAGAGCTCAAGGCTGTCTGCTGCCTCTTGTTAGTTGATTGGAAGCAGCACAGCAGTCCATTAGCACAGGGCTATTATGTCCAGCAACCTGAGAAGACCTGAAGCTGCCACCTCGACTTTACTGAAGGTGTGAGGAGCCAGAGAGAGTCTCAAAAGAAGCTGCTTGTACTTCTGAGGTGCACATTCAGGCTACAGCTTTAAAATGAATCACTGTTGCTACGTCTACGCCTGATCTCCTCACCGCTATGGAGTTTTTGAGCGCCTAAAACCAAGAACTTTTGAAATTATACTGACCCATTTTCCTTTGAAAACTCCAGGGCTGCATTCAAGTATGAATGGGCAACAATGGAGACAATTGTAATTAATGTCACAATCACCTGCATCTGCTCACTGATTGTTTCTTATTGTCCTGGCCATAGACTATCTATAAAGATGGGACGCGTGCACCAGTGTGCATGAATATGTGTTTTCAGGTGTGTTAGTATGGATGGGAATTCTCACTGATATGGAGAAAAAAAACGCTTGATTGTTTTTTGTTATAAAATTACATTAGCATGTATTTAAGCACGTTTTTTTCTGTGCACTTGTCAGTCAGACCGGGTAGGGGAGTCGACATAGTTTCCAGTTAGCAATAGCTGATCGATATTAGCCGAGAGATGAAGAATATTTAGAGACAGATTATGCCACAATGCTGCAAAGGAGGACAAAACACTGCCACCCTTTGAATATCAAAGCACACCTGGATAGGCTGAAGAGCCAGTCAGTCCAAGTATAACTGGTTTCCACAGCCTCAGGGCCCTTTTCACTCTGAAATAACACTGCAGTTAAAAAAACGTCTTCCTCATTCGTTTTAATGAGACCACTTCGTTGCCTTAACTGGGATTCATGTCGAAGAGGCTTCAGGCAACAAACACAAGATGGCCCAGCTAAAGTGGTTCTGGCTCTTGGTTTTATTTTGTGGAGCAATATGTTGTCACTGTGCAACACACTGAACTAAAATCAAACCTCTGCAAGATGAAATACGAGGTAGAAAATCTGGAAGTGTGTTCCTTGTAGCCTTTAGGTGGTGATGCAAGTGATTACTGCTGTGATTACCTTTTAAGAGTTACACAATTTGGCCTCAAAAGAGCGTGAACTGATGCCCAATGTGGAAACATTCGATAAACTCAATGGTCGGTGACTTTTTACAAACAGGCAGCTATTCACCAACATCAGTGCAGCACCTTCACGTCAATTGTCTCCTGACTAACAGAAACATCAACAGTCCACACACCCTGTCCGAGGTCTGGGTTCCACACTCTGTTGTTCTTTCAATTATGGACTGATCCAAGCAAGGGAGATTGAGAAGCTGTAACTAGCATGGCTCAAAACATAAAATGAACTTGATATAAAGATGGATGACATGACACAAGTTGCAGACAACTCCTTCATTGACCAGACAGTCAGAAATTACAGCTTTCAGCTCCTTCTCAACCAGGGAAGAGGAGACAGAGATGTCATAATGTTCAGCCAAGGCAAATAGGGTTCACTAATGACACTGCTCAAACTAATTTTCAGTCACTAAGTGCTAGGCAAGGCTTACCCAATAGCCACATATACTGCCAGTTTATATACAAAGTCACATTCACCACTAGCGTTGAACACAGTAAAACTGATGCCGTGTGACACAGATATAAAAGGTCAGCCTTACCAGAAAACAATAACTACCCAGATCCTACCTAATACACATTCTACCAAGCTATTTTCCGGGGCTTACTGGGCTCAAGGCTGAATTCAAAGACTAAACTTAAGCAACTAAAGCCCTGAGAAGCCTACCCCCACCAGGGACTGTTAGCTATTGTCATCCATCTCTTTAAATAGAGTCTATGGTTTGGACAAACACACATGAGCATTTTTGGCTAGCTTTTATTTTGCAGTTCGCATACACCTGCAACTTTTCCATCTAAGCTAACCATAAATGCTTTTTGCACCTTATTAAAAATAATTCTGATATTTTCGCTTCACAGCTTTTTAAGAAATGCACAGACTGCAACTGTTCAAACAATAGCTGAATGGAAATGCACTTCATGACACCACCCATTATTTGTGTACGGCTATGTGCTAGGCTGTTTCAATCCTAGTTTGGAATCTGTATTCAACCCAAATATTCCCTCTGGCCATGAAGATTTGTTTTTCATGGTTGGGCTCAGGGCTGAGCAACCAGTCTAGCTGTCCTTATAAAGTTCTTATGAGCTGCCAAATTCTGCTTTTAGCTAACAGCTTTTGACAGCAGCAGGTGCAGCTCTCTTGGAGCACGTTTGGACTAATCAAAAGTGTAGTAGAGTCTGTAGACAAGTTGGAGCCACAAGAGCCAATACATGGAGCAATGCACATCATTTGTAGAATGGGAGATTTGCGGAAGACTGCAGGAATAACTCCTGCCCAAATTTGTTGCATTGATTACAGTTTTTTTTATAACTGACTAAAGGAACTGCTGCATCTGCGGTGGAAAAGAAGAGGGAACAAGTATTTTCATAAAGTAAAATGACTCCTTTGTCTCAGCACAGAGGATGCATAGTATTTAGCAGACTTTTCCAGATGGCTGACACATGTTCACTTGCTTTCCAGCTGCTATCAGTCTCTTTTTTCACAGTAAGGTGATCTGCGCTTGTGATCCCAGCTGTATCTTTGCAGAAAATTCCAGGGTATCAGCAGTCAGATGCTCAGCGTCTCTCGTCTGAGACCCATCTTTACCCCTTTTGGAAAACACTACCACACCCAACACGAGAGAATAAAACCGAGTGCTGCAGAAAGTGGATGTATCGAAAATATAGACCATGACACAAAATGCAAAGATAGATTGAGGGTTTGTTTTGATTTGACCTAATGTAGATTTTTAAAACTGAGTACTTGGTGTATTTCTGACAAACTGGAAATTAAGTGTGAACTCTCAGTCAGTCAGTTCAGCTAAAAGATAGGATATCTGAACTCACTCTGCTATTTTAGATAAGAAACTACATTTTTGGTAGATCCCTAACCCAAGAACTCACCTGTGCAAAACCTGGAGAATCTGCCCCTACTTGTCATCTGATGCATTTTTACAGTATTGATTGACAGTAGCAAAGAAAAGCTGTTCAAGAATGAAAACATTTTTTCCTAAAGCATTGTTTTAAATCTTCACCTATGACCCTAACACATCCAATAAAACACCCACAAGGCTCATTTGTATTATTTTAAAACATCATGAGCATAAGGGATTTTGGGTCCTGCTGCTTTCTTTCTTTTTCATCTTCAGTCAGACACATATCTTTTTCCCCACAATATTGGTCTATTAATTTGACATTTTCCCGTTCATTTTGCACCTGCAAACCCTCTGTCACAGTGCAGCAGTCTGACAAAGAGCTGAAGCCCTGGTCTCACAGAGGCAACTGTCAGCCAATATGGTTTTTGCACAATGGCAGGGTAGAAAAAAAAAAATCTTCTAAGGCATCCGTCTGGAACCACACTGGCAAACTGTTTAAATAAAAACCAGACAGGGAAGACTTAGACAGATACAGAAAGCATGAAGGACGTATGAAAAGGGAGCTGGAACCTCCATAGATGAGCACAGACGGGCCTCACAGCAATCTACAGCTGCTGACATCCATGCAGCTGGATTGTTGCTTTTATCAACGCAACTGAAAGCAAAGCAAATCTGTCGAGAGAAGGGTTTATTTTGGAAGACATTAAATATCATCCATTATATTGACAGCCGTGCATGCAGTGACAACACCAGTCTTTAATCTTGCTTAATCACTGGTGCCATGTTGTGGCTCTTCTTTGAAAGTCCGTTTTGTCAAGCTCCTCTTGCGAACACACATCATTGATATACGATCAACCGGAGAATAATGCATGTTCCATAAAACTGTGAGAACAATTGCAAAGTGTTTATTTAGCGAACAAGTAAAAGCTCAGAAAGCAAAGACAGATTCAAACATCAGTTTAAAAAGATGATTGGATCCTGGAAGAAGAAGGTTTAGTCAAACAGTTTAACCCATTTCTGCTGAATATTTCTGACTACTTCAACCATCAGTCATCTCCTGCTGCTCTCAGTCAGACACTCTGAACCTTTAGGTTGTTACATAAGTGTGCACCGCTGATTGGACCTGATGGCTCATGCTGTTCTTTGGTGGAAACCAGTTAGAAACTACTGGACACCCTTTGTGCTGTGCTGTGAGCTCACTTATAAAACCCTTAACTTGTCACCATTTCCGTCAACCATTTCCCTCATGGTGACTTGCTAATTTCATCTCTAATGCAGGATTTCACTTTTTAGACTCCTTTAGACTCCCTGACATCATCGTCTCCTGCCGATACTTTCACTGCTCCACGTGGGACAATCCTGCGTCATCCTCCCAGGAATTTGCCAGACGTTTTTCAAATATTAGGGTATGTGAGAAAACGGAAGCAGCAATTTTGAATGTGTCTCTCTGTGGCTGCGGAGCATATCTGCTCAGTTAATCCTCGACACAAAGCCTGGATGAGCAGCACCTTTGTGTGTGTCAGAATGGCAGGCTTAAGGAACAGGCTCCAGCATGCACGGCTCCTCGCACAGCAGCAACACTGTGGAAACTTAGCTGACACTGAGAACATCTGCAGTGATATGTAGGAATTGCACTGGCAGGGAGGAGAGCACATCCATACGTACACATAAACGCATGCCCACAGGACACATTTGTTCTGTCTGTTAATCACAGGGAATGCTTCTTGTGTTTGTGATTAGTGTCTCGTCTGGTGACTTCATTTGACCGTTGATCCCAAACATCAGCACTGACAACAGACAAGAGAAAAAATGTTTTTCATTCATGCATTAAATAGTGACTGAAAGTTGACAGGTGAATTTAGTTTGGACTTGCTGGTGGGTTAAAGAAACAGGGATATGAGAAGTGTAGCAGAGGTGGAAAGTCATCATGTACAGTTTTGGGGTTGCTATATCTGCTCAACTATATTTTATAAACAATTGTTATACTGAAGTATTTACTTCCCAACATCAATCAAGCTGCTTTCAGATATGCAGTCTAGACATTTTCTTGACATTTTCCAGAGGTGCTACATGTCAGAACGCAAATGTCCAAGTCAGTTGCAACGGACATTTTCTGGAACCTTTCCTGGAAAGTAGTGGTAAAATGTCCAGAAAAATGCGAGTGAGCATGTTGATGATGTTTCCAACAGGCACAAAACTAGAAAACTGGACAAATACAAATATCTCTAGATGAAAAAGAGGTTTGTAGCTTTCACCTCTTTTGTTGTTTTTGTGGATATGTAGAATGCTTGTGGTATTGTTGTGAACGTAAAAACAAACATTATGGCTGGGTTAGTAGTTTCTTCTCTCACCATCTTCAATGAGCAAACACATTCTGCTTTCCACAGTAGAATTTATACATCACGTCCCACGTCCCTCATGCTCTACCCAGGCATCTACCTCACCTGAATGTTACAGACCTTTTCTTCTTGTCATAATTGCACCTGGTCCAGACTATCTCCTGCTACTTTCTTCTTATATGAAAGGCAAATGTCCAAAAAATTGGGTCTGTACATTTCCTGGAGTTATCTGAAAAACAGTACCAGGCAGCTATAGTTAAGATTTTACATAAAATATGTAAAATTATTCAGTGAAACCACAAGCTCACAGTGTTTTTACAGAAAGCAGCGCCAAGTCACTCTCTCACAAAATTGTCTCAGTAATCACTATGTTTTAGCACAAAGCTTCGCATTACTTCACAAAAATAGTTCTCAGTCATGAACCATGTCAGGACATTGCAGATTTATCTCATGAGTATAGTGCATCCAGTCAGACCCTGGGTTAAAAATCTCAGGGATAAACCACCAAACTGTATATTAAGTAGTTAAAACTACTAGCTACATGACCAACTATGATATTAAAACTCTACTTTTTATTGAGTAGTACTTTCGGTAAATTCTTCTTTTTAGAATGAAACTTACTTTTAATGTCATATTTTTTCACCTAGTTTTACTGACAAAATGATTTGAATACCTGAGGGCCAGGGAGCATTCAACTCATCTTCAATACAAGACAATGGTTCTTCACTTGCAGACACCTAAAGCCTTTACAAAGTTTCTTTGTGTGTTTTCTGTGCTCACATGTGTCAGTCTTGTATTGATGCACCTGTGGGTGTCTGCTTCTACTTCCTGGAAGCTGTGAGGGGCCCATAGAGAATCTGTCTTTTATGAAAATGTGAGCACTCTACTGCTGGTGCGGGAACCATTCTGACTTGACTGAAAAGTGTGTTAAGAAAAACTTAAGTTCAAATAAGACCACGGGTCAACTGGAAAAATACCTTCCTTTCATTGATTTCTATTTCAGTTCATTTAAACCCATTTTCCTAACCGTGGGATCTGCTGTCGACGGGGGGGGCGCTGCCATTTTCATTAACACTGTCATGTTTCTCCAACACTCCCAAAGGCAAAACCCATTTTGGCAGTCTGGCGTTGGATCAGTCCGACCACCTGTCATCTTATTTCTGCACATGGCCTCTTCTGTCAAACACTCCCTCACATTCCTCCCCGTGCCCCACGCGGCACCTGTGATTGGCTCGCCCATTGCCACCACAGCTGTCAGCCTCACCCTCACTGTTAATTAAAGGGATAGACCTCCCAAAAAGCTCTTTATTCCAACAGCTTGGTGTTATTTAGCCACACACACTACAGCCAGAATGTAAAGTGTGGAGAGACCAAATATTTGGTATTTAGATAAACTGGATTGTGCTCCAGTTCAGGACTCATACAGAGCACTCTCAGTGAACAGCAGTGCACTGGATTTAAAGTAAACTGTGAAGGTAACATGTACTTTAAGAGTTTAGGTCTGAAACAACTGAATCAGTCGTTTAAGTGAAAAGTAAAGCAACTATTTTTTATTAAACTAAAATGCAGGTTTAACGTTATTCTTTGTCATATGTAACAGTAAACCTTTAATGATTAGTTCATTAAGTAATGAGTCAATCACCAAGAAAATTAACCAGAAACCATTTTGATAAATAAATGATCAATGATTTTCCGTTAAAAAGATTTCAAGATTTCCTGCAGAAATCGTAATATCTTTGGATTTCGAAAGATATATGTCATCTCAGATCCTTATGATCGATAAAATATGACTTTTATCACAACAAAGTATAATCTGATTGATCAAGAAACTTATTGCTATATTAAATGGTAATGGACGTTATTTGCAGTTATATTTGATAGATAGTAGTATTTTCCTTTGCACTTATACATTGTGCCTATCTTTTTATAGACAAGGCTTTTGATTATCCTTTCATCTTCAAACAAAATGCTTTTTAATCCATTTTAAGAGTCGCCGGGATGTCGATGTTTTTGACCAGTGATGTTTGGTGTGCATCTTAATTCTTGTTTTTATCTTTGTTTGTGTTGCTGCCTGTCTTGGCCAGGATTCCCTTGAAAAATAGATTTTTAATCTAAATGGGACTTTTCCTGGTTGAATGAATACAAATAAAGAATATTAGACCATTTTAACCATTTAAAACTAATCTAATATTAATAATTTCTTCATCATTAGGTAATTGTTTTACACTCTTTCCTTTCTAAGCATACAGGATGTGATTCCAGGTGACTTGCAGCTCCAGACACAAATTAACCACAGTAGACTGAGTGAAACACCAATGTGCAATGTCCCCGGCACAGTTGGCTTTGTGTCAGCTTTATCTCCAGGGACTTTTATTGTCAGGAAGCCGTAATGTTCAGTACATCGAGACAACAGCAGTTAGAACACACTGATCCAATCCACCCAGGCTTTATAAAGGCTCATTTCAAGTCAACACAAGGACAGTGATAGTGGATTACTTTCTAAATTATTTGAAACTCGGCTTATGCTGTTTTCATTGGGTCAGGGTTTTCTCCGGATTTCTACCTTTCACATATGAACAATGCAGCAGGAGATTGTCTGGGTCAGACATGTTAACAACTACAGGAAAATCCCGCATTCAGGCGAGGGGTAGCACACTGTGCAGGAGACAAGACATAACAAATAAAGTTGGCTGCAGATATCACGTTTTAGAGCACATCAACAGCAGCAACTGCCCTCATCACGCAAAAATTATTTGACACCTTTTTTCCATCTTGAGATATTAATAATCTTTCAGTTTCAGGTCTGTTGCATCTTAGAAGTGTCATCAACACACCCACTCGCTCACTGTTCATTTTCCTTTTGTATTCTCGCACAGGCTCACTCAGAAAATGTACAGAGCAACTGACTCAGACATTTATGTTCTCAAATACAGCCCCTCTGGAAATTTTCTGGAAAATGTCTGGACTTCAGTGCATGTCTGAAAACAGCGCAAAAGAAATCTGGGCAAGCTGCAAAATAAAGGATCATGGAGTTAATTTCTCAAAATATGGTTTTAAATGAAGGAGAATTAGTGTCCTGTGGTGAACAGAACTAGCTGCAACACAGATTTGTAAAGTCTGTGGGTGTTTATGCAACAGGCTTACAGAAAGCCTCCCTACAATCACTGAATAAGGCTGAATGGTGTCATTAAAAGTCTCAACAATTGGGTGCAGACGAAAAATTGAACAAAAGCCAAAGAATCAGGCAACAGCCAAGACAAAGTTTGTATTCAAAGCCAGTGTGAGTTCCAGCTATGTAGATTTTTACATGGCAGAATGTGTTCTGGCCCAAAACAGATCCCATAAATGATTAAGTCTTAAAATTAAAATAACAAATTAACTCAATAACCCTCAGATGTGATGCATCATTTATGCCCATGACACAGAGACTGGTTCTTATGAAAACCGATTTTTTTGTTGGGTTTAAAAGCATTTATTTCTTCTCTGTGTGACTTTTTCTGTGATAGGACTCTGACAGGCAGCGACTTTGATGCTTTGTGGAAAGTGTAAATGGGAGCAGAGTTGAATAAAGCGCTGGGCATCACTGTGTGACTGACTTTTCTTTTCACTTCTCAGCACCAGTAGCTAAGCAGAGCCCCAGCCACGGATAAAGCATCCCGTTCCGTGTCCTCAAACGTTTTTCAGTCCTCTAACATATTTGTGAGATATGGCTGCTGCTGCCATCATCATTCTGATATGACCGAACAACAGAGGGAGGAAAAACTTCAAATGAGACAAATCTTTTATCACAATGACTCTCAATCAAATTAGCCAGTAATGAACTTTTTCCCCCCCTGAGTGGCAGCAGGGTTTTGTTCAGCTGACAGAGGACCAGGCCTGTTGCTGAAGGAGTTCCTGGAAAAAAAACCGTCCGGTTTTTGAAATGCTCCTATTCAGGCCAAAGGAAAGGATTTTTTTTCCCAAGCCCAGTGTTCTCACACTTGTGCCTGCATCTCAAACAAACCTCCTATGGATTCCCTAACTTCACAGAATGGCAGTGGGAGGAGGGGAAGTCAGGGTGAGGTGGGGGATAGATGGGAGGGGGTGGTGGTTGAGTGATTGCCAAAAAGAGCATTTTATAGAGATGCTGATTTCTTATTCACTGGTGCGCTGTATGAACACAAACCCAGTGGAATGCACATTGAAATCAGCGATGCTCATTCAGAGGCCATAATGCATCCATCGCATATGAACTGAGGGAGAGTCCTGGTGGGAAAATAGTGACCCCCGAACCCGGTGAAAAGATAGCTGCTGTGCAGGGAGGCGGAGGGGGCTCTTTTGCCTCGGAGGTGCTTTGTGGAGCTGGAGCTGCGTCTCACCTGCATAGAGAGAGGAGTGAAAGCCCTCAGTAGGTGTTTACACCAAGCCCTCCTCTAGCTTTCCAGTGGAGCGAAGGTATAACAACATAAGTCTCGGCTGAAAGTGCAGAAACACGCTGTTGCTAGATCTTAATCAAGCCCTGCACAAGAGGCAGAGATGACATATAATTCTCAGTTCCCACTTATTTTTGCAGATATTTCCCTTTCATCTGTTTTTTGGGGGGGCCTGCGGTAGATTATATTGAGGACATTATGAAGCATGAAGATCGTCACGACAAAGAGCTGTCACACCTGATAAGCATCATGGAAACACCAACTAAATCCATGAAGTCAGATGGAGTCTACAGGCGGAGCAAACACAATGAGCAGATAAGAGTTTTTAGATGTGTTGATGCGATTCCAACACCCATTTCCACAACATCTGAAATAACTGGCAGCTCTGTGCCTTAAAAAGAAAAACTAAATTTGGTCTAACCTAAAAAATTACATCTCCAATAAATTAAATATGAACGTCACTATATTTTGGGCGACTGGAGACATTGATATTGTAAAATTCAGATAGAAATGCATAAATAAGAACCAGTCACAGTTAATCTGTATCCCTGCAGACCTGCTTGGATGTGCGTTTATTTTCTTATATTAGCTGACTTGAAGCCAGCGTTATGCACAACTCGTGCCACATTTGGAAGAATGAGAGATTATACACTGTTCCAGCTGACGGGACTGTTAAACAGATGTTGAACCGAGAGACTCAGCCTCAGCGGAGCGGAGCCAAGAATACCGCCTGGATTTACAAACTGCACTGATGGACACATGACATTTAGGATTTGCGCGTGTACGTATGTATGTATGTATGTATGTATGTATGTATGTATGTGTGCGTGAGACAAAGAGAGAAAACACAGAGTACATGTTTTACATATGAACAAAGCACCTAAACAACACGGCTGTGAATGCAGCAGACTCATCCTGCAGCCTCGCTGGAGAGTAATGACAGCTCGTTGGCAGTTGCACAGAGAATTGGTTTCCTGGGTGATATTAGTATTTGTGGTGACTTGTGTGCGGTGGCCACATTAGAGATGCTCTCTATATAAAACCTCTGAAGATGCTGAGTTCAATGGGTCCACAGTCTGGGGAATGCTTTGTGGACAGCCAAAGGTCAGGGCCTCTCTTCCACCCCCCTCCTCTCAGACTGTGTGGTTTTGTTGCTGGGGCCATATGGTACATTTGCACTTAGAGGACCTCCGCATTGTCAGTGTGAGAAATACTATTAATACACACTTACATGTATTTTTACAAGGTAATTCCACCACCATTTGCATATCATCATATTTTAATCAATATTACTCAGAGGTTCAATCAATACAGACATTTCAAGCGATGTTCCTCTATACAGTAAATTTATGGAATGAGCACGTTTTATTTCAAATACAGATCATCATCATCAGCATCTTCATCACAAACATCATGCATGTCTATCTGCATTCATTTGTTTTCCGGTTGCATGAGACAATCAGAAAGACATCCTCTAGAGTGCAACCCTCCACCAAGGCCCAACAGTCCCCTTATGAAACCACAATTAATTCTGCTAGATGCCAGATGAAAACATAGCCTCCTGGGTAGAGGTAATAAGAAACTGCAGAGAAACTGCATTTTTTATGATGTTTCTGATCACTTATAAATATCAGTCTGCTAAATATGCCTGGATTTTTTCCCCCTCATGATCCGTCAATTATTCTCAGAGAAATCAAAGAAAATGTAAAACATTGCCTAATCGCAATGTTTAAGAAAGTGAAATAACTTTCCTGGATCTACCTCTTTGTCCAGATCCACGCCAAAATGTAATGAGTTCTTTCTTGGCCCAAATCTCACCATTCCACCAAGTTTCATAAAATCAGTTCAGTATTTTTGGCATTTTGCAAACAGACAAACGACAAAGAAAACAGAACTATGACCAGTGACCAAAGGGATGTGTTTTTAGCCCAAAGTGGAATTAATCTTCCTCTAGTTGAGTGGCAGACAGTTCATGATTCATGTGGTGATGAGCATTTGCTAGATAATGACCTTACTGTTGTTGGTTTATCACAACCTCTAAATAAACATTATGTCCTCTGCATGTTTCAGGTTGTGGCTGTTGAATCTCTCTGCGACTCGGATGAATCCAACAAATGGACAATAAGTGAGTACAATCATTTTCACTACACCGGTACCACATGTCTAATAACTTGCTTTAATTGATGAGCAGTTATTATATCACAGTTGTATTGTATTCATTTGGGAGACACTTGTGCACATTGATTGCTTTGATTTGAGTGTCCTTCAACAAATGGTGCCTTTGAAAATGACTACATCAATGCTCAGTTTCAAATTCCCCTCTGCAGTTGCTGGGAAATGTTGCTGACGTAACTATAGTTTATAAAAACACTGTCTTCTGCACATATTGATTTATACATATTCTTGCCATTAGTTAATATGACAATACAATGTGTTTTCAGTTGTAATATTTGCAGCATTTCTTTATCAATATGACAGAGTCTAAACTATTCTGGTCTAAACAATATATAAAGTAGACACAGTTAAAGATGTAGTAGATTGTTGCAATAGGGAATAGGCTACAATTTGAAAGAACTTTTAATACTTAAAGTATACCTTAAAGCTAGTACTTTCTTACTTTTACTCAAGTAGAAAGGTTAATGTGTTGCTTTTGCTTTTACTTGAGTAAAATGTTTGAATACTCTCTTCACCATTGCTATCAATGCTATTTTTCTGCTCCAGTTAAACAACTGCAGAATATCTTACTTTGCTTGGGCACCATAAAAAACTTTCCTCAAGAGCCAAAACCTTCAGTTCAATAAGAAACTCAGCTTTGGTGTGAAATGGTAAAATGTTAAAGCGTGTTGTAAACCTTCATGCACAGTAACTTGTAGCAGCTGAAGCTGCACAGGTGGAAGTTTTCAGTATTTTTAGTTTGGAGCAATAAAAACAAATTGTGATTTTGTCAGAGTTGAGTATGTGGGTGGTCTTACATGATGAGCACTTGTTGCTGGAGACCACAAGTGTTTTGAGACTGTTTTGAACTCTCCAGCTGTCTTCTGCTCATCGCTGACGTAACAATCCTTCCCTTCAGTCAATGGCCTTTTATTTTTGGTTGTTTCCATTTCTGTTATTACGACTTTATTTAGTATGTGCTCGAGTTATTTATTATACCATCTGAGTTAGATTTTGCTGTGGTGTTTGTGCCAGATGAATGAAAATACATTCTAAAACGTCTCTGCACTTTTCAGTTTCCTGCAGGTTCGACAATGATTATTTTAGAGTAGAATCTGTTATTGATTTGATATTGATTTAACATTTATTTCTAGATAACACGCCAACATGGCAAGCTGTAATCACATCTTGTTAAGTTTCTGTTCCCAGTTCAAACAAAAAAAAGTATTATACATGAATTTGTTCCAAGGCAGATTTTAAAAGGTCTAATAAAGTAGAAAAGTGATGAATAAATGAATACATTGTGGTTTTGCCAATTAACCCTGGAAAAGTTTTCATGTGACAGCAACATAAACAGTAAAACAGAGCTTGATATTTCACTGGAAGTTTATTCACACAGAAAAGCCTTTGTTTTTTGTGATGACCAACTCATCAATTCAGCAACAACCATAGAGAATTAAAGTATTGAGGGTGCCCGAGTGACGTGCCAGAGCGTTGCTAATTATTTCAGTGCACATGGCAGTGCTTGGCAACTGGGTTCCCAAAACACGGCAGAAAACAAGCCCTCCGGGTGGTCTCAGACCTCTAATTGGGCTCTCACCAGTGACGGCCTTGGCTAATACAGAGCACTGGTCAGATACAAATAAAGAAAAAAGAGGGGGAATCAAGTTTATTCTCCTTAGCGACCTCCTTTGGCGAGGTACCTCGGTTGGATTCGTGCCAAAATGGAGCGATGCATCCGTTCCCAGTGGAGACGCACGGCTGACGTTCAAACTGACAACAGCGCTCATTGTTGCGACATTCCTGTGCAATTGGCTGTATTGTTTTCTCAGGCTTGTGCTTCATTCTCTAATAAATTTAGATCCAGATGGTGATCGAACCAATATGTTGTTCTTAAAAAAATGAAAGAATAAACAATAAAAATCAGATATTGGCATTGTGCCTTCAGTACTTTTTCATTTTGTTATTTAGAAGTTTTTTTTCTTTTCACGCGATGAGCTACAAACAAAGTTGATGTTAAATCATGTCAATGCTTCTAAGCAGCTATAATAGAATTTAACTAGGGACACTTTAGATTACAGGTCCAGAATAATGTGTGAACTAATTATCCACAAAACAGAAATGATTATGTGTTGCTATTATCCTATCAATTATAATTTTTTTGAGGGTTTCCTAAAATATAAACCATTGGTTGTCTAGCTCATGTCTCAAACAAAAACATCTGCTCATCTCTGCTCGCATCCTGAAAAAGGCCCTGTTTCAGACTCTAAAGCTGTATCACACATTAAAAGTTATTACTTAGTGCAGGTATTGTTATAAATGTTATCTACTGACTGAATGTATCCCAAGATAAGAAGATGAGATGTGTTTACAGCCTCAGCTGAACAGTTTCCTCATGCAGGGAAACCATGAAATCCTCATAACCTCTGCCAAGAAGGTTGTGGTTTGTCAGCATGATTACGCAAAAAATACTGAACAGATTTCTATGAAACCCATTCAAATGTAGCTTGGATCTGGACATAGGGGCTTATCAACATTCCGACAGATTTTTTTCACATTTACATAAACCTTCCAGGGGACGTCATGGTGCCATTATACTGTAGTTATTGTATTGTTAAGATTAAACAATACTTTTTGATAATTCTTTATATTTTTACATGATATCAGATCTGTGCATTTCCTCTATTAACTATAAAACAATGCCTGTAATCTAGTTGCATTTCGTGTACAGTACATCATGGGCACATTTTATAAAGCAGGGGTTTATTACTTCTTGTGACAGTGGACTCATTCTGTATAAAGCAAAGTGAGAGAAAATTACTATTTTTAGGAAACTCATAATTCATCCCTGTCAGTCGTTTTAGTTCAAAACCCAAAAACGAGAACTAGAAAATGGAGCAAAGTGATGTTTATTTTTCCACCATCAGCAACTTAGATCAAATGTAAAACCACAATTTATTAAGACTTATTAGCAGAGGGGGAAGGATAGCATTCAACCATGAGCCTTTGAGAAAGTCTTCAAAGAAATATTGAAAATCCAAATTCAGGCAAACTTTATCATATGTCACCATGATGAGGCAGATTGAAAGTAACAAAATGTTGAACGTTACAGGTTGATACCATCAGGAGTGTCCACAGTTGTGTTTTGCTTCTGTCCTCTGTTTTCTCTGAGGTGTTTGTGCATGCTGGTGGTCATCCCTTACACATGCAGACGATTCCCCTGTTAAATCGGGTTGTTGAGGTAAATCAGCAGTGGGAGAACACAACAGATGGTCTAACTCCATATCTGTCAGCAGGCACGAGGGAGAGGGAGATTCTCAGCAACTTAGACCTCCCAGATTTGCATCACGTCATCAGTGAACAGGCTTTGTGCTGTTTGTTATTTGTAAAGTGAATCAAGCACAGTTTCATTTCAGCCATTGTTTTATGCTGAGAGGCTTGTGAGAAGCTGCTTGAGCAACACGGACACACCAACAGGTGAACTGTCTCATGTGAGCTCTGATGTCACCTGTTTGAGTGACACTATTGAGATGAGTCACTTCAGTTCAACAAAATGAAAGGACATACTTTCATTGTCTTTAAACATTGTCTTGAATCTATTACTTCGAGATATCTATTGATGAACATTTAAAAGTCTATTTAAAGATTTATTGCATTATAGCTAATTTGGTTTTAATTCAAGTAAACATTCTCAGGTTCTTTGAATGCATAGTGTGTACACGTGATTGAATGAGAAATTATATATAGAGAGTAAGTCGCATCTAATTAAACCCACTCTCATGCTCCTGTCTGACAACAGAAACAGAGAAATCCTTTTTTGGATTTCATCCTTATTAAAATATTGTGTTGGTAGAATGCACAGATAGTAGGACAGAATAAATACCAATGTCTTCAAGCACGCCCTTTTTTTGCACATTGACTTCACCTGGTGCTGCCGTATATGAGGTTTAGACGATGGTGCACATTAATGTACTGACTTGTTTCACATGAGGCACGTCTGTTTGTCTCTGGTTGAAGGAGGGTGGAGCTGCGTTGGAAAATACCCGGTGATGCCAGGTAGTTTTACGCAACCTGACATAAACAATGTAATCTAAATCATTGTCTGATGACAGTTGGATTATTTGTTTAAGTTGGCAGGGAGGTGCTTCTGTCAATCAACGTTAATCAAACCTCACTTACACGGTCTTGATGAAGCTGATTAGCTGGGTTCAAGTTGTGAGTGTGTTTTGAAATTGGACATCGATTATTACTGAGATGTGAGATTTGACAGCCAGTTTTCTAGCTTCTCCATGACCCTCGATGAATAAGAGGTACAGATAATGGATGAACGGATGGAATGCCAGTTTTAGTTTGTGGTAATATATTGTTCTTGGGTTTTGCATGTGATAATTAAAAGATCAGTGAAAAGCTGAGTGAGTGAAGGTTGACTGTAAGATGTTTTCCCAAATTGAGGCTATTTTCAAGGGGTTTATGTAAAAATTCATGTATTTATGGTGTTTGCAATATCTTGGCATCAAAGACAATTGAGATTTTGTCCAATCCAGTTGTTATGCTCAAAAATACACAAAAATGTGATTAAATATCTAATAATTACTGTTTCATGTTATGCAGAGCCAGTAAAAACATGGGATTGAAAGGAAATACGTTATACAAGTGGCCACAGTGAATGTTAGCACAATTATATCAAATCTAACTCAAGCTTTCTCACTCGACACAGAACCCAGGGCTTCGACTCCAGCTCCTCCTCCTGCTCTCATATCTTTACCGCCCTCAATAAAATAACCAACAGCACTTAAATTCAGTTCAGTCGTGTGAACACACAGCTGCAACACCTGCTGCTCTCACCGTGAAACGTATTGACAGTAATGATACGGCGTCTTCTGTCCTGAACTCCTCTCCAAGCAGGAGACCAACCATTCAACTGGGATCCGTCCTGCCAACCTGCTGTGTTAGGTGTTGGCTGAACTGGCTGGGTGAGATTACACAGAGATGTTTGGAAAAATAGTACAAATATGTCATCAAACCAGGCACTGACAGTCTCATATAATGTCGGGCTCAGCTCCTCCTGACATTACATACCTGACATTATTCTGATGGTAGCCCTGACACCTTTTCCCTTTCCTGTGTTTTTTTGTTTTTTTTGTTTAACCCCCCGTTTGGTCGGCTTGTGTCAGTTTCACGAGCTGACGGATGAAACAAAGGCGGGTGAGGAGGTGGCGGACCAGAGGCAGAGGCCTCAGGTGTGAACAGGTGTGTGGGTTCACTGCCATGCTGGAATGGGAGCAGTTCCAGGTGCACAGCTGCGGGGTGTGGCTCTCACTCACACACTCGTACACCCAGCCTCCCGGCCTGTGTTGAAATACTCAGTCCCTGGAAAGGAGGGAGAGGCGGGCTGGGTGGGGTTTCAGCATGAATTATCTCGCTTTGCCACAACTTCGAAACAAGGAACTCTGGGGAGGAAAAGGGAGTGTACACGTAGAGCTGAGGGTTGGAGGGCGACAGAGTGGAAAATTATAAAAGAATAAAAAAGGGGGGAACTTGAAAGGTTTTTGACTTTTTCGCTCAAGTTCAGGCGCTTTGTGTGTGTGTGTGTTTCTGTGTGTGTAGGTGTGATTGATTTGTGTATATTTAAGAAAACTGTAGGGCCATAAGCAAACAGAATGACAAAGAGTGACGTTGCATGTCTGGGAACCAAATGCTCGGTAGTCTGGTCTCCTGGGAAACTATTGTTCTTATCAATCCGTGATTAAACAACTTCGGTAATTTGCAATCTTGCCGTAACATATCCTGGAACACGTCTGCATTGAACTCCTCTAAAGCTCTGCACGGACGGCATCAGTTTCAGATTATGTTGGAGACAAGCTCTGTGTCTGCCGGGTACATGATCTCTAGGACTATATCAAAGGTCAGAGCAGCCGAGTGCAGAGGAGCACCGTGGCGTTACATGGCTGGTGATTTTGAAAAGAGGAATGGGTCAGTGGCTGCTGCTTGTGCCACAGATATAAAAGCCCACACAGGCTGTCAGGGGACAGATATACGTGTAAACACTATGTGGACAGTGATGCAGTGAAGCCAACCCAGATGGATTTGGTGTTTTCCATTCTGCAGCGTTAATCCCCAATTTTTCTTGTGCAATGTGGTCCCACCCGTCCCACTGCTGCTGCAGACAAGCAGTCTGACCTTTCCTGTCCTTGGAGCAGTCAATGCTGTGTAATGTATTCTGCAGTTGATTCCTTTTTTTAGTCCTATGAATTTTAACAACTTTTCCCCCCCATCTCTGTGGAATCACCAAGTCTTTCACCCCGTGTCTCTGCACTACTGGATATTATTCTTTATATTACCTTTCAGAACTCCAATCACCACATGTCCTGTGGAGAAACAAAGCTGCGAGACACAGTCAAAGATGGAAACTGCAGAGGGAATGTCAATTTCCTCCAATCAGCTCAGAGGACATGTGGGGGGAAGATTAGGTTGAGCTAAAAATGTGCTGAAGACAAGCGGTGCTGAGTGACAATGGCAGAGGCAGGAGCAAGTGTGAGAATCTGCTGAATTCACAACGAGACAGCTGTTTTAAAATCTATATCAGACCATTTGAACGTGTCTACAATCCCATTGTATGAATATATTTGCCAGTCACAGCTGCCACCGATACTCATATTAGTTCAAAATCAGCCGACGAGAAGTCAGAAGATGCCAAGAGTGTCCATCAGAATCCATTAGTCATCTGTTACTAATTATAAGTGACTCTGGGGTTGATTAAAAGAAATCACCAAGCAGCAGCACACACCATTATGCTAATGAAAACTCATTTGGAGAGGCAGAGACAGGGCGCCGGCAAAGTATTTGACCGATTTCACTGTGCAGCCGGGCTGACTGGAGTAAATGGCTTCTTGGACAGCATATCATTGCAGGCCTGGAGGAGAAGGAAGCCCTGTGATGATGATGATGATAATGATGATGATGGCAGAATTTTAATCATGTTTATCTTGTCTAAACTCTTCACCGATGGATTTACTCGCACACCGACTCCTTTTTTTTCTCTCGCTCCTCATTAGCATATATATTTTTTGCCTGCACTTGCCCCGTGGCTCAAACTAACAAATATCTCTGTGGTAAAGTGGAGATAAGACATGTTTGGTGTGTTTTCGTCATAATTGATTTTCTCATCTAATTAGAAACCCTCCGAGGGAAACAACAAGGTACCGCAACACGCTGCTAATCACCACTTTAGGTGCCAAAGTTTCGATAGAAAGACGTTGGACGTGCTGCAACGACAGCGTGTTACATACTTAGAGACATTGATCGTTCATTACACAAGCAATGCAAAGGTCAATACTCCATCAGTGAGCTCTATAACACCAGTAAATCCACCACCAGCTCACTGTGAGCCATGCGGAGCGGAACATTTGGTCAAACCAACTAAAATACTTAATTTAGCCTGACAATCAAAATTAATGGATCAGAAAAATTTACAATGGCTCATTGTTCAGTGATGTTTCTCTCAATTAGCTTCTAACTACAGTTGCAGTGTTTGGGGAAAATGTGAGTTCAGCAATATAAGACAACAGTCCAGACAAGATGCTGTCATGTAAACAGCCTTTACTGATGACCTAAACCTGAATAAGGTCATATAAGTAATAATAAAATTAGACTTGGAGCATTCCAACCTTAGTTGCATTATGTTGACATGTATACACCTTAATCCCAATATAACGTTCTTTTGGAATTTTCAGGAAACTTTTGGAAACACTCCTTGTCCCTCATTAGTTTAAAAACAGAGACTATTGAAAACAACAACACAGACATTTTCACTTCTTAATCGAGTGTATAATATAGCATAAAATCTAAAAAGTCAACATAAGCACATAGAAAATATTCTTTACGTCCCTTTGTTTACGTCCCTTTGTTTTATCTTGTGATTGGCAAAAACAGAATTAGCCTTTCATTCCTTCATCCAAAAACAGTATTCTTGTTATTATTTCTGACATCCACGAAGAAATCCACTGGATTTTATTGGAACCATCCTAATCCCCTGCTTCCTTTGTTTAATGAAAAATAGCCCGGGGCTTTCCAGAGGTTCATCCTCATGCAGTCCGGCTCACCATCCACCATCCAGCCCCTGAGCACCTGTTAAAGGCTGCTTCCTCGTCATCTAATATTCAGCTCCGACGCTTGATCCTCTCGCATGGTGTCGAGGCCACTTTTCATCCCCCACATCTGTGATTCCCCGAACGGTTTCTAAAAATCCCCTTGGCAGTTCAGTGATCTTTCTCAGCTGTTTGCGTGCCCTCGGGCTGGGCCAGCCTTGCTTTGTGCTCCAGCTGCAGGCTTCACTATGGTCATGGGGCCCCACTGAAGGGCACTATTGTCCATTCATGGGGTTCACTGTGTGAGAGGTCAGATGAGAGAGAGCCCGCACTGGGGCCTGGCAGGAAATAAAGGTGGAGTGGCAGTTTTGGGTGATAGAGTTTGAGCCTGAATAAATAAAAATAGTGAGTTGTTGTATGTTAAGAGTGAGGAAACTACGTATCCCATAAACCATTGTGGATGATCCCTTCCAGTGGTTCTTCTTGAATTTAACAGTGTTGCAGTGATTTCCACCCCTTATGACCCTTCTCCTCACCTCTCAATAACTGCAGCATGAAATAAATTTCTCTCTGGTAAACGTAAAAGCTGACCCATCTGATGGTAGCCGGCATGATTTTTGCAGTTGTGGTTACATTTCCATGGTAATAGCGAGCTCCTCCAATCAGAGACATCACTATTATACATGAGGACTGTGGCTACTTCTTTTTGACATTGTTTTTCTGAAAACACAGTTGATAGTGTAAGTGTAAGTTAAACGTACATTTCTTTATGTCTGCCGTACTTGGCAGCGGTTTTAAATATCATTCATTGTGGTCTTCAGAAGTCTTAAGTTTAACTTTAACCTGCAGAAACCCTGTTGATTGCTAATGGATTTATAATGTTGAATGTGCTTTGTAATTTTTCCTTGAGTTAGAATAGCCTGCCCTCCACTGCTTATACTTAGAGGTCAAGATAAACTGTGTGATTGAGGAGCCAGGGCGCCTCACAGATGTGCAGATAAATCTTCATTTCTCACCCAGTTGAGCCGTTCAGGGGCAGAGCTGCTTCACGCCAAAGGCACCTTTCAGGACACAAAGAAACTGCAGAACAAATTGGAGAACAAACAGTCACACTGGGTCATTCACATTGTCTGAAGGGTCGAGGACCTCAAGAGGTGGACTGGCCGCACCAAACAATGAACGATAACACACACGTTGGAATCTCTTCACTGACAATTTTTTAAGTGGCATTTCTCACATAAATCTTTTATAAGCCCCTCCCCCTATTCAGAGTTTCTCATCCAGAGGCGAGGCAGCCATCTTGGATTTACAAGGAAACTAATATTAATGATTATTATGAGAGTACAGATATTAAACCAACCCTGAGAGAGGAGGGAAACTTTACTTATTAGCAGTAATCAAAAAAGGGATGTTGAGAGCAAATTCTATTTTTGGTTTGATGAATCCAGTGTTACAACAGTCAGAGAAAACACAGAGCTCACTTGTTGTTGAAAGGCGTGTACCTTTGCAGTCAGACTTTCATAGCTGGAGCTGAGTATTTTCATTATCAGTTAATCTGCAGATTATTTTCTTGATTAATTGGTTAATTGTTTGGTCCATAAAAATGACATTAAGTTTGGAAAAAGAAGTCTGCACAGAATCTGCACACTTGTTTGCTGTAGAGACATTTTGAAGACAAGGGTCTTACTCAGACTTATGATAGTCACCATCTTAAATTCTCATCAACTCACCAGATGAAGCACAACGGTTATCAGTAAATAATAATAATAACGATAATAATAATAACTTTCAAATATATAGCACCTTTCAAGAGACCCAAGGACGCTTTTTATGTTTCACTAGGGACAAAAATAAGAAAAGAATCCACATAAAGAAGGACAGAAATAATCGTATCACTAATGGCAGAGTGGAGCGTTGACTGAGGCCCAAGGCCTTAGTGAACAGGTGTGTTTGAGGAGCTTTTTGAAGATGTTCATGCAGCATTGTGGATTTCAGTGTGGAGAGAGTTCCAGGGGGTGGGGGCTGTTTGCAGTTTGGTAGGGGATGGACAGGAAACCTGTGTCTGAGGACCGCAACCTTCGCGACAAAAATACATAATTTATTTTAGGCTACATATACAAAGTACATAAGGAAACATATATAGAAATTACACTGAAAGCTGGTATTCCATAAAAGGTTCAGGAATACCATTGGAGGTGTCCCTGTTTAGTGATCTGTTAAAATAGAGAGAGAGTCAATGTATCATCACAGACAAAGTGGATACTCAAATAGTGTGTAAAATCACATGTCTTGCTAGTTTCCCCTGGTGTGTGCAGAAGAGCCTCTGGTTTGAGTTAAGAGTGGAATCCTCTGCCACAGTTCAGGTTTTTAATGAGTGTGAATAAACAAGATGTATCAAGCTAATATACAACCCACTGAAGGAAAGACAGACTGGCTGAATGCAAATACTACATATTCAAAATATCTCACACAAAGCCGATGAAAATAAATGATCTCAGTTTTCGTTATATTTTGGTTGAATTTACCCTCTGGGGAGTAAAACCATCTGTGCTGACAAGCTTAAGTCTAAAGATGCGTTGGACTTTCAGCGAGTAAGTTGAATAGAGGGATTTTCACCTCTGAGGGGAGATGCCTATATCACGACACATAGTACAGCCAATTATTTCAGTACAAGCGGTTCCCTTTCAGCAGCAAACAAAAGCTGGAATTAAAATATGTGAGGAATCCCTCTCTTAGGGGAAAAAACACTGAGCCGGCTTGAGGGAATATTTTTTTAAAGCTCTTCCGAAGCTTAACAAGAGGCAAAACGGAAAAGAGGAAAGAAGCAATTGCTTTCAGACAATGCTCGACTGCCACCTCTATTTTCTTGTGGTTCCAAACAAGGTCACGTATTTTCAGCCAAAGATAATGAGCGACCCTCAGCTTTACTCTGTGAAAAGAGAAACACGGACCACATGCATGGAGGCAACGGTTCAACATAAACAGCAGCGTTTCTTTGTTTGCCGGTGTCTGTCCACTGAACAGTGAAAGGGAAAAGAGTAATAATTACGATACAGACAATAAGAGACAGCAGTAATAATCCAGATCACTGTGCATGCTCTGAGGTGAGGAGCAGGGAGAGGGGGTGACACAGACATGGGGTGTTGAGGGCTTATGGGCCAGAAGGGTGTCTGAACGGCAGACCAGCTGACCTTTCTCTACACTGAACTGGCAACTTGTAATCAGGGGCAATTATAAAGGCCTCTTGGCCCCGAATCATCTAATCCTGTTGTGGGAATGGAAGCCAAATGTAATTATGGCACTCTGCTATGCTGACACTGCGCCTAGCGGAACTAAGCCCAGAAGCCAACCAACCACAGCGCTCCAAACTTTAGCTCAGTCCAGGGCAGACGACCAACATGTTCCCATTGGGTTAAAAAAAGAGCAAGAACCACCTGTTTTCTGAAGCTACAGCTTAAAACTTCTTTATCAATTCCCTTCATTCCCCTGACATCAAGCTATCAGTGTTAATGTGTAATGTGAGAACATTTACTCTGGGATTTTGATGATGCTTCTTGATGATCCACATCAAGATCAGGAAATGTTGTAAAGGAGGTTCTGTTTTTGCATCTTTCCTCTCCGTTTGTTTGTCAGCAGGATTACGCAAAAACTGCTGAATGGATTTCCACATAACTTAGTGGAAGGATGGGACATGGGCCAAGAAAAGAGCCATTCAATTTTGTCAGGGATTCAGACAAAGGGGCAGATCCAGGAATATATTTCCCAGGGAATAATTCATGGACCTTAATTCAAAAATCAGGGATGTTTAAGAAAATCTCATGTGTGTAATTTGATTGAATTTAACAGGGACTGTTGGGCCTTGGTGGAGGTATGCGCTTTTCCTAATGCCATTCAGTTAAATATTGATTGTTTTTTTCTGCTACTCCAGTGTTTATAGTGATATTTAAGTTAAAACGACTTAATTTTAATGAATGGATTTGGGCAAAAGGTAAATTAATTATTGTGTGCAAAGTGAATCTGTGATGTTAACCTACAAAGCATCCTGACAGCACTGACCTTTGAGAGAACAGAGAGTTGGAGTATACGTTGGAGAATAAAGTACCAAACACAAGACATAATTCGCAGTCTGTTGAAGCCAGGGTTGAACAGAGCTCAAAAACATTGAAGGTTTTCATCGTAGGAAAAAATGCACTCAGGAGTGTAATCTTTGTTAGTAACAAAAACATCTGCAGATTTTGTTTGACAGCTGTAACTGTACTGTAATAGTATATTATTAACTTAGCTTGATGGGCTATTGTGGTTGGTAAATATGAGCATGTTAGTGCTTATCGCACAAACAGCCAAACCTGCAGTATAAATGTATTGGTTTTCACAATGTTCCCTGTTTATTCCCTGACTGTACATTTTGTACCCTGGTATCTACATACATGTTTTAGTACACATTGTAATAATTTATACGCTATACGCAACATTTAAACTATATATTAGAAGGAATAATTACTTTGCCAGTTGCTTTGAACAGTACACTAAGAGAAAAAAAACAAGATACAGAATCAGAAATGCAGCTACTAAAGATAACAAGCTGAACAAATAAAGCTAAGCTTAACATATAAATAGAATATACTGGTAGCTGTGAAAATGTGCTGAAAAAGGTTTTAAACACTATAATGATCCTTAGAGCTACAGTGAGGTAACTGTGCAGCAGTATCACATCAATATGTGCGTCAGGCTTCACAGTCAGTATCAGTGAGAGATGGCCAACTCCATTACCAACCTCCCACCAGCACAGCTCCAACAACAGACTGATTACGAAGGAGAACTTTGCCAAGTAATAATGGCCACAGTCTTTATTTCCTCCCACATTTTCAACCTCACATAGGAGTGAAACCAAACTGCAGATTTTTACACTGAAGATTATTAGGTTTACATTTTTTTGTTAGCTGATAATCAGTTTCACCGGCATGTTCCCTCACTTCATCTTGTCTTCAATTTAACTTTAGGACTGACGTAATGGTTTGTAGATTAAAAAAAAAAAGTCTTGTTCTCAAGTGCAATTAAAAGTTTAGAGCAACCACAGAGGCACCTTGTCAGATTAGATTAGAACAAATTCCAACATCACACTTAACACCATTTATTTAATGCACCTTTGGCTTAACAACACCATTTATTTTAACACATCATTTTACCTCACATCATAATCATTTGATGGATTCCTTTGGCATTCCAACTGGAATAACCTGAAATCACTGCCTACAGTGGTAAATCACTCTTCAGATATTCTTATATAAAATGCAAAACAATTCTCAGGCTGTTTACAGGTTGTCAGAGGATATTTTCCGTCTGTGACACTGAAGGGACATGCACAAACTGAAATAAAAACGCTGAAACAAGATGCCACAGTAATATTCATCTTGCAAGAATTTAACCATCAATTTCTATTTTCTTGTGTATCAGGCATGTTTAGTTGTCATCTGTGGCAGAGTCAAACTGAGCCGAGCTGCCAGGGAGTGACACCACAATAATTCTAGTCTGTCAGTTAAAATAATATCAGGGTATTAAATGTCAGTCAGACGATCATTTTTATACACCCCTCGCACAGAATAGAGGCACCCACCCACAATTCATTTACCTGTTCTCCAGCCTGACTCCTAAATGAAATAGAAATGGCAATCTATCATTATATAGTAGGGTGGGAGCCTCTGGGGACAGGCAGGCCGAGTCTTTGAATAGAGGAACACATCAGGCCGTAAAGTCAGTCGAGAAACCATCAGCAGGGCTATTGAGTTTGGGCTGTTAGCAGAGCAATAACTTTTATTTTAGCAGATTTAAGAAATGCAAATTCGACTGCGTCTGCTATTGATTTCTTTTAAGGTTTTAAGAGGTTTCTTTTCTCTTTTACTGTGTTCACACAAGCTGTTTTCAGTCATGCACTGAAGTTTGGATAATATCCTGTAATTTTCTGGAGGGGTTGTATGTGAGAACACTAAAGTCTGTGCCAGTTCCCTCAGATTATTCTGGAACTTGTCTTACCAGCTCCCTGGTAAAACGTCCAGAAAATTCCAGAAGAGCAAGTGGGTGTGTTGATGACATTCTTAATATGCGATGGATACGAAACTGAAAGATTACAAGTGTCTCAGGATGAAAAAGCTGAGCCATAGACATAGAAGAAATCAACGAAGATGTCAACTTGGGAAGACGATAAGGGCTGAAGCTGGTGTCAATGTGCTGTAAACAAAAACGTGTGATTTTCACAGCGGAATTCATAGGTCGTGTCCTGCCTCCTTCTTTACTCCTGAATATTCTGGACATTCTATTCTTCGTGAATGCATCTGACCCAAATGATCTCCTGCTGCTTTCTTCATATGTGAAAGGCAAACTGCGGAATTCCTGTTTGAAAACACCTGTATTGTAGCTAGACTGATAATAAATGAAATATTCACATAAATGACAAATCCCCAGTTGATATACAAACATTTTAAAAAGCTAAACTTTTCCCTATTTCAAAAATGTCAGTCAGCTGAGTTCATCAAAGCAAGTCTTCCTACAGTCAGACAACACAGCTCACAGTGTGACACAACAAAGAGTTAAACATTTCCTTCAGATTGCAGCATCTCCTGTTTCCAGCAAAAAGGTCTTTGAGGGGTAAAATAATGAGGGATGAAGATGCAGTGGATGCATCTAGTGTTACAGAGAAGTGCTCCCATGAGCGAGCAGGGCGAGAGGAGGGGGACCAGGATAAGTACAAGTACAGGCAGAGGGCAAACTGCCTCTGAACTCAGACTGATGACTACAGGAAAAACCTGATGAGGCATCGAGATGCAGCTTCACATTCATCAGACAGACATCAGAGTCAAAAATCTACTAAAGTATCTGACACTGTTTAAAGTTAATTAAATACCTAAATGATTTATCTGAATAAATGATAAAGTCATCACTTGCCCTTAAGATTAGACTAAGATTTCTTACTGTGTTGAGGAAAGTCACCGGAATGTCACAAAACATACAACTGCCATAAAGCAGAGAGTGTGTTTTGTGTGGGACTTCCTACAATATAATCAGTTATACTAATATCATTACACCTCAGGGAAATCAGAGGCTTTTTGTTCTTGTTTTCTTTGTAAGAGGATTTCAAATAAACTCATCTGAAAGGGAACAGGGGGGTTATCAGATGACTGCAGCGATTCTCCTGCGAGAATTTCCATTCAACTGACTCCTAATGAGTTTTTCTGCAGAAACAATTAGATATCAGCCATGCAAGACAGAAGAAAACCGGGCGTCACGCCACAATGAGTCCGTGCAACAATTCGTCATTTGTCATGACATTTCTGATAAGAGTCATTCCATTGTTGCGGACGGACAAATAATGGGACGGTTTATCGGACATCACATTCAATTTTTGTATCCATGACACCAAGCTCATTAAGGTGTTAAAACTTTATATGATATAAAGATGGACGACACGTCTCCACTTTCTCCCGCTATCCAGAAAATGATGCTGCACAAGAAGAAGCCTTCTTGTAACAATGACATCTTTGTTTTTTTGACATCACCAGGAGGCAATCAAAACATTTTGGCTTCACTTTTGGGGAGCAGTCATGTCGTCTATCTTGATATACAGTGTGTCATTCAAACAAAGGTCGTCATTTCTTAACTCGCTGACATACATTCAGTAGTTTGGAGCCAAAAAGTGTCACAAATCTTGGGGAAGTAAGAGCTTGAACTGCCTGTGCTTCTTAAAATGCCACTTGTTGTCCTTGTTTTCGTTGCTCTTCCTGTTTTGTTTGTCTGTGGCGTTCCTCTCGTGCTCGTTTGAAGCTGGCATCAGTCAGAAACGGAGCTGCTGTCTTTCTGTCTTATATCGGTCGTGGTAAGAAGCTGAAAGGCTCATAGGAGTATTTGTGTTGCTTCAGAAGCTTGTTTCTGAAAGACACAGCGTGTTCATCAGAAGGTTTAGCGTTTATTATTGCTCACAACCAGTGTGTTTGTAATTGCTGTACCCCTGTGGTGTTTCAGCTGGCAGTGGGTATATACTTCTAGAAATCGTCCCCTGAAACAGAAATTCAGCAGGAAGTTTTCACTCTGAGATGAAATATTGATGGTGTCTGGCCACAGCGTGTATGAAGGTCAGGTCTTTTCTTTATTGTAGCAGTACAAAGGCAGCTATCTCAGTGAAGACTTTGTCACTGTGAGCCAAATCAATATTCTCTGACATTTCTAGTAAGGTGCAAGGCAGCAGGGTTAAGACTGCAGCAGATCGTGTACAAAGGATGGGCTTTGGAGAAGGCTTACGGGCCCCTGTGTGACCATTAGCTTTGTGAGAGACCCCGCGGTGCCTGAAGAGTGGGAGGGTGGTGAGGCGCTGCAGGCTTTTTATTTAGGAGACACGACAGGAGACCCAGATGAATAACACAGCCAGGGAACGGAGGATAATGGCAGGTTTTTAGTCTTCAATGCAGAATTCAACAGGCATAAACACAACAAGGCTTAGCGATGCAGTTGAATTGAGGGCATATAACCATATTTTTCACGCCACATTCTCCTGGCACAGATCTCCCAGAGAGTATCCAGCGCACACTGTCAAAAGTACATGTTGTTTGTGCTGTAATGTATGCACCCGGGAAAATAAATGAATTCTTTGTTTTGACTCCAACGCAAACAATGATATGATTCTGAGTGACATAATTAATGGACCCGTAACAGTAAATGTCACAATGATGGTGAAAGAAAGCCCATCAGATAAATACAGAGAAGGAGAAAGCTACCGTGCTGCCTGCTGCACGTTGTATATGATGTTTTTTTGTTCTAACTTTTGTGTGAATTGATGGATTTTTTTTCTTTTCTTTGTGATACAATGGGGACAGAGCTTTTGTATTTATCAGTGTCTCCCAGAGGAGTCACAGAGTATTGAGAGGTTCACATTTACAATGGATTAAAGACAATCAACTATAGCAATAATGAAATAAACTGCTGTCTACAGCAATACAAGCTGCACAATTAAATGGCTTAATACAACCTGACGGAGGAGGCAACTGCATCATAAAGCCAAAAATTATATGAAGATAGAAATGTTCATATAAGCGTATACTATTATTATTAATTATCACAATAAATGTCACAGTTTACAGTTTGAACCTTTGTTATATTGCTATTGATGTAAACTATATTGCAATAATTATTGATATTGTTTTATTGCCCAGCCCTACTGTCGCCTTTCATTTTCTTAAAAGGGAGGTGAGAGTTATACGATCCAGTCAATATCGTTTGGCCAATAAAATTGGCAGAAATGAGCCTTTCAAAAATGATGTTTGTGTTTGCAGATATGCACTGATATGAAAACTTTGCAGAACAATATGCACATTAATTTATATATTTTCCATAAAAATATGTTTATTTTCTGAATTCAAGTTTGAGCTATCTGGTTGTATTTGTAGCCTCAACTATATATTTTATATAAGGGTTTGATAACCTCATCTTAAGAATCCTTACCAATATTGGCCAATATACAAATCTATATAGTTCCAGCTCTCGTGTTTTGTCTTCAAATCTGCATTCATGAGAAAGGTGTTCTTGTTCATCACATTCACTGACATGATGCAATAGCACGACGTTTGGAAAAACCTTGGTTCTCAGTAAAACTGATTGGACCTCAGAAAAGGACATTTTCTCTTTGTACCTGCTGTGTCTATTTCAAGAGAGAGAACAGCAGCAAAAGTGACTCATGGATCAGAATATTGATTTTAGCTGAACAGGGGGTTTCATCATCGTTATCATGCACAACGCATTTTCGAGGATGTAAAGCCAGTGTACTGTGAAGACTGCCACGGCGCCCTCTGGGACTCCTCCTCCACCAGGTATCATAAAAATAATGAGGGATTTGAGCCATAAAGATCAATAGTTGAACTATGTTTTTCTTTTGTGCTGTCATCGTCTAAGGTGTTGCAGCGATGCTACAGTCAGTTTGTGTCACGGAGGACAGCAACACATGGGAGCACTACATCGCCATTCACCTGTAAACCTTGTAATATACTCTGATTCGTGTTCTGCCACTTTCATGTGCTATTTATTTACCAGCACAGCAAAAAGTAAAAGATTAATCATAAACAGATATTTTGTATCACTTTTCAAAGTGATTTCTTTTTAAATGGATCCAGTTCTTTGTGTGCACGATCGTCGAGGCTACAATATTTCACTCGCTCCAGTGAAACCCAGGAGATAATCAATACGACATGCCAAACAATAGAACACAATGATTTGAGTTTAATACCCTTGGCTCAAGAATCACTAATGTTCCTGTTGGAAAAAATCGATCCCCTCCACACCCGAGTGGCTCAAACTGAAACGCACAGAGGGACGAGGGGTGAAAGTACATCAAACACATAGGGTGCCACGCACACACAGACACACACAGACACACACAGTTATTCAGTTTCTTCCTTTTCATGCTGTGAAGAACTGTAAATAGTAGATTGGTTTGCTTTTAGTCTTAATCATTTGAAAAATATGCTTCAACCAACAAAAGTCTGGAACAATTGTACAGACATTCATGGTTTCCAGATGATGGATCCTACTGACTTTTTTAATCCTCTGACTTTTCATCTGTGACCAAAGGCTTCACTTACCCAGTAAAATAACTGAGACGTTCATGGTTTCCAGAGGATGGGTCAGGCTGACTTAATCCTTTGACTTGTGTCATCAGCAGGTCAAAGACTTCGCTGACCCAGTGATATAATTCATATTTTACACAGACAACATGGTTCCCAGATCTTGCATCCTAATGAACTTGATGCTCTCCCAGCTCTCGAGACGCTGCAATGTTGATATTTTACTTTGAAATTCTTAACATCTCAATTACTGCGTAGGTTGTTATGAAATTTGCGTTGACATTTACAAGCCCCTCAGGATGAGTTGTAATCACTGGTTATCCTCCGACTGCTGGCTTGGCTGCAGCCATCTCCTTCCTCTTATGCCAGATCTGATTTACCCACGTTTATTTTGTAGTTTCAACCTGAATTTTAAAGCCTAATTAAGGACAAAATACATGACATGCCTTACTGTCTAATCTGTTCCATAAGATTAGGATTGCATTAAGTGAGGATGCTGCAGTTGATTAGTGCTGTTATTGACTCACTTCACTCCAAACATTTTGTGAAATCCCAGTGTTTGCACTGTGAGTTCTCCACCGTTTGACTGATTTATTTACATTAATAATGCTGCAGAGACAGCTACTGTGCTTGTCGGTGGAAATGTTCCGGCTGCTCTGGATTCAGGCTGCATTTTATATTCTCTCAGATGAATACGTACAGTACTATATCGCAGCCCAGTGCCAGTGCAGAGTCGGGATAAACTTGTGGAATAACACAAGGTTTGCTTGCATAGTTAAAGTGTAGAGGCCAACGTGTAATTAATTAACCATGTCCCAAGGGCAGAAAATGACAGCCACATTTTAGGGCTTCTATTACAGGGTGTTGAGTTTCAGACCTCAGGGGGGGTGGGAGGCTGCCTCATCTCAGGAATCTCTCCTGCTCAAATCAGATACATGATAAATATTCAATGACACATGGGCTTATGGGTAACAACGGGCTCCGTTTCCCTGAACTTGATGGAAAGGAAGGAGGGGGGTGGCGGCTTGACGGAGCAACGTAATACAGATCCTCAAAACCAAAGCACAAGTCTGCATCAACACCCCCTCGGGATTCACCCTCTGATCTCCAAAATCGTAGACGCCAGTGTCAGCAAATGATCCCCGCAGCACACCCCTCTCCTCTTACAGGTAAAAGCACGCTGCAGGACCAACCCAGGTTCACAGGAGAGAGGGGAGTGTGATGCTATATGAAAGCAAACAGTTAAATACGTACAAAATGTACAACCCTTTCATGTTCCGCTATCATCCTTGGTTTCTTTGTCCCTCCCAGTAAAGAGTTAATGTTCGCTGTGTTTGCTTTTGCAGTTGCTGAAGTCACTCCCTGACAACATGATCAATAGAGCCGATTACTTCACGCTGTCAGCTATCACCTTTCTCTTAGTGCTGTGTAAATGAGCTCAGCAGTGATGGAGAGCATGAGGTGTTTGTGAGTGTCCGACTAAAATGTTATTGATGGTGTTTTAGGGAAACGAGTCACACTGGTTTGGCATCTAACACAAAAAGATTCAGAAAATCAAATCTCACAAGAGCCTTTTCTCAATTCTCGACTCAGAGGTGTAACGTGCGAGGCTGATTAACTGTAAATCATCGCTCCTCATCAACATATTGAACAAAGAGATATGTTAATGAGGCAGAGGATGGGCAAACTGTGCTCCCAGCCGGTGACCTTAATTAAGTCATCACACAGAGCTACTTGACCGGCGGTCAGGACGCTCAGTCACACAGACCTGCAGCTCAGACAGGACACAGAAAACTGCTTTTACTGGAGACGATCACAGGGCTCTGTCCATTCACAGTATAATATGTGAAAGCGCCGTTCATCTTACACGTAACAATTGAATGAAAGCACGATAATACTATTAACCTTGTTGTTAGACAAGAACATCAGAACGTATTGACTGATTCTGCAAATATTCACCTGCATTTTTTTTAAGTCCAATGACAAGACAATGACAGATATTCCTCCCATGAGAATGTGGAGACCAGAACAGAGCTAAAAGGAAAGTGGATTCATCAGGTGAACACAAACACAACTTTAAGTAAATGTGAATGTTCCTACCTGTCTGGATGTGTAAATAAGCAATTTTATCAACTTAGAAGGTGATGAAATGTCAATATTGTGCTCACAGCTTGTGTTGCTGTTGTTGTTGCTTTATCGATGGAAGGATTCAGAGCAATTATGTTGGCATGAGGCATGTTTGTTAAAGTCATTCTCACTGGTGTCATGGTCAGAGGAATATCATGATTATTTTAGATGAAAAGGCAAATGTCATCATGACATCCAGGTTTTTTAAAGAAGTCAAAATCTGATCTCCTCATGTATTTGGCCTTGCTATACGTCCAGTTACTCACCCAAACACTAAACCTTTACATACACTCTGGATGTTGGCATTCATGAACATGAGGTGTGTGTTTGCTCAATACAGATGTTAGTCTGAGATACTGAAATATCATCATACAATAGACCTGATACATTTCTGAATGCATTTATAAAGGTCTATTTGCCCTAAAGAATATGTCACAGGTTGAAACCACACACACACACACACCCACACCCTAAGACATTAGCGTCAGTGCTGCTGCAAGGGTAGTTTTATTTTTTTTCCAGTAATATTTGCATTCGCCGACGGCCGAGGTCCATTACACACAAACTCGATTTAGTTTTCAATCTTGCAGAGACTGATTGCTGAGACACGGCCGGAGAGATATGATGAAAGGAAACAGCATTTGTAATGAAATGACTCTGCATAGTCTTGAAAGTTAATTAGCGGCGTATGATTTGATTGCTGTCTGGCACTGCTGCTGTGCACTTTTTGAGGCTCCGGTAATCGCGGTGTAGGCATCATGAGCGTGTGAGCCGAAGACACTCAGTGGACACACTGTTACTCACACATTAAGAGTCATGGTGCTCATACAGCATGCCTTAATCCTATTAAAATAGATCGCTTACATACTGTGTAACACCAAGTCAATAGAGATACATGTAATCTCATTGGCTCTGAAAAAGAAAGATTGCCCTAAAGATACTTAAAGTGGTATTAATTTCACTCTCTTGATGGAGGCCAGAGAAGGCAATGAGGCCGATACTGTGTCTCTGGTGAGACATTTGACAGAGGGAAACGGGCTACATGAATACTTCATGGGCTTTGGGTGCATATTACCACACATCCACAACCTGTTTGTCCTGCTGGAAATTGTGCGTTCTGTGTCACAGGAGTGAAAAAGAAACGTGATATTGAAAATGTTCAAAAGAAACTAGCTTGACTCACGTCATTGTGCCGTGGGTTATTGTGTTTAAATAAAAATAAATTTCACCTGTCACATGTTGAGACAAACCCACTGTCATGCTGCTCCCACCTGCAGCGGCATTGACAAATCTCCAGCCATCTCCACGGCAACCGTTGGCTGCCTATAGAGACCTGGTTGCAGGCAGTTGTGGCAAGGACTGGCTGAGCATCAATAAGTGAACTGTGGAAATGAACAAACAAGGAGTTATTTGAATTCATTACACACTGATCACATTTGCATTCAAACTGTATACGAGCAGAGGATTATACACAAAGACTGAAGCGTCACTCATCAGCCCTCATATTATTACAGTGAGAATATAAACTAACTCAGTTGCAGTGGAGCTTGTCAGTTCGCCGGTGACCTAATTAATAGCACAGAGCAGTGCCTTGAAGAGCAGCCCGGCACTGATCATGTAAATCACGTTCAGCCTTTTCCCCTGAAACCGACTGGAGCTTCGCATTTTGATTTCGGTTATTAAATTATTACGGTTTAAGGAGTTAATATCTGCATCAGCAGTCATCACTTCCGACAATTTAATGTTAAGAACAATGTGAAACTGCGGCCGAAACTGAAACCAGCAGTCTAAGGTAGACAATCACATAACGTGTCATTCAGTCTGTGTTTCATATGCTGAGACGTGAGTTTGAGTCCTGTCAGGAAGTCGAGCTGCAGCTCACAGCAGGTCAAACAAGTTGATTTTACTCTTTACAGCACAATAGTAGATTGACTCACATTTATAGACTGAGTGGAGAATTTCACTGTAAATCCTGCAGTAAACCTGATTCTATTGTGTAACCCTTATGAAACCACATTTACATTCATATTTGAATCTGCACCAAATTGCACACACTGATTGATATAAGTCCACCAAACATGTTTTTTTCCCTTTAAGATCCATGAATTATTCTCTGAGAAATCAAGCAATATGTTGTAAAAACATTTAGTCTCTTAATGTCAGAGAAGCCAGCCCTGATCCAGAACCCTCCTTTGGTGGAAACCAGTTGGGTAGATTTTTGTGTGATCTGCTGACAAATAAATAAATTTAAAAAAAGGAGAAACATATCGTCCTCGGCAGAGATGATAAAATGTTCTGTTCTGAGTGTGAAATGTGAAGTGGCTGTTGGACATGGAAGAGCTGAGTGAGGATGTAGTGAAAGTATTCAAACTATAATGACTAACATACAAAGATCTATAAAACAGTTGAAAGCTCTAAAAAAGGCGAGTAGGCGAGCACAGGATGGTAGACTGTACGATTCCATTTACTAACAACAAAACTGAAGTGAACTGAAAATAATTGTCATTGGTGATAATGAAAATTTGAAAATAGCCTCGGTTATCATTTCTCAGGAAACATGAACAGTGTGATGATGTGTAGATGAGCAGAATGTTGCAGGTGCCCTAGAAGACCTTTCTTTCCCATTAAACCCAGAGAAGCATCAAATGGATCCCATGCAGGGTGTGATAAAATGATCCTCTGTGGGTGTGAATGTAGATTAGTTTAAAAAAAAACAGTGTTTTTCCATCAACATCATTTTGTGTGGAGGCACAAACAACACAGCAGCTCTTTTAATCTATCTGAAGTGCCCTCCAAACCGTGCTTGACTTTTAAGAGCCCCGTCCAGCCGTCAGGAATCACAGTGCCCAACTATTATGTGCCGCTCTGCTCCAGCAGGCAGAGAGATGCAGCCACTCACAGGGAGGAAAACAATCGGATGATTGTCTGAATATATATATGGCTGCTGTTGTTTGAAATTTGAAGCATATAGGAGACCAAGTGCAATACAAAATGACAGAAAATGACTTGTTTCCCTGCCACTTTGAAGCAGAGCAGAGGAAGAGGACGGACAGGCTCCAGCTTTCATCTGCCGGCAAACGTATGCTTTTGTTAAATAATTTTTAATCCACCCTACAGCGCTGCAGTTCTATTTTGCACTGTGACAGGCAGGCAGGGAAAAGTGGGAGGACAAGCTGCTTACATCAATGACAGAAATAGATTAAGCGATCCAAAGTGTTTACTGGTGATTGTTGGAGCATTTCCAATGACAGACGAATCACAGAGACATTATATCATTAGTGAGCCGCGCCGGAGGACGGAGAGACATTCTCTACAGTGTGTTTCAACCATGAGGGAGACTCTTGTGAAATGTTACAAATTACTCATAAAATCATTTCTAAGAGCTAATATGCATGTACTGTAAGTCGTTTATGTGGGGCTAGATAATATGTGTGCTCATTCAAAATATTACCTGCACTTATCATAAATTAACTATAATTTAAAACTGTCTCGTCATCTCCATCATCGCTGGCGATTACCAATAATAGCAGATACGGTCATAATTGTGGCTTCTGACACTGGCAGTTGTGATCAGTTGTACAACATTGCTCAGGTAATGGCTTTGTTCTTGGGAACATTGTGTGTTATGTTCAGATTCACTAAACCCAGACTCACAGAGAAAGAACATTTGTTTTCATCTCATAAAGAAAAGAAAAAGAAACAAAAATGTGAATTGCACTTATTAAACCATGGAAAACTAGATTGCCTCGACCAAACCCCAAAAGCCAGTTACGATAATGGATATGAGAAAAATGTAACTTATGAATTATAGTTTATAGCTTACATTTTGAGAGCCTTCCTCTCGGCTGGTGACTTTTCCCAGGAACCCTTAATGAAACAGAAGATTTATTATTCTGCTGACACTCCTCCTGACTGGCAATTCTCCCTCTACTCCTTATAAGGCTTCTTTAAATGTAAATGACTGTTTAACACACTTCGACCCACTGGGGGAGTTTAATGGCGTGAAACAAAACTGCCTTATTTCCATACAGCAGCGGAACACATTAGCCCGCTGACTGATGTCTGGAAATTGCTTTCCACCTCTTTATGCAGACCTGAGTCACGACAACATGCAAAATACAAACCTGGACAAAGCTGACGTCAGACTGTGTAAGAAAAACAGCCTATTAGTTGGTATCATGCAATTCTGCTGTGTGTTGTACACCATGAAGCATAAGAGCAGAATAAACATTTGTTTTGCCTGAGAACTTGCTGTTTAAAGACGTTACAAAGTGCTTTTTAATGGAGTTAACTTATTCATTCATAGTCATTATGCCCTTGAGTCGGTTCGGGGTTGATGAGACAGCCTGACAAAGTGTTTGTTGTAACATGGTGCAGAACAAAAGCTGAATTCCCATGAATTAAAGGCATTTCCCTTAAATAACAAAGCTTTGTCGTGAAGAGAAATTAATCCTGTGGGGTTTGTCACTGTCAGGTTTTTGAGCGTACTGAACAGAACTATTTGAAGTCTTCAGCATACACTAAATCTCTACATGCATGTACACAAATACTTATTTATACTATTTAGCTCCAAAGCTACCAGATGTACACACACATGTACAAAGGATATTCACTGTTGTGTCCTATATTGTAAAACATATACATATACTGTAAGATATGATATAAACTATATGCTATATATTATATATTAACAAATGTTGGGTTGATTGCCTGATACACATTTTTCATGTTCCATACAGGATTAACCATAACATCCTTATCTTAACACCAGGTTAAAATAAAATGTCACTTTCTTTATTCAATATTTTTCTTAAAGACCAAAAAAACTGAAATATTAAATTACTTTCCAATCAGCCTTGGTTATAAATGAGAGCATGCTAATAGCCTTAACTCATTTCGGGAACATGGTAAACGTTAACAAAAGTCTGTTGCCATGATGGTTCCCAACATCCCAAGACAATTCAACCAAAAATATGTTGGATTCTCTCAAAACCTTCTGACCTGCCCTCCTCAAGCCTGTTGGTTCCCACCCAAAGTGTAAATACTTGAAAGCTAGTCACAAGCATACACTGTATATACAGTATACGAGTCTCCAAAATATCCCAATACGAAAGCTGCCATATCGTGCCTAAGACGTAATTTGGAGCCAGAGTCTGTGCCATAGTGATTTTTGTTTTTATAGCATGAAATAACTTATTAAAATTAAGATGCTTTGGCTACACTTCTGAGGAGCTGTCATGTTGTCCTACTTTGGTTGTTTAAAAAGGCGCAGTCTATTTTCCTAAATCAGCTGGGAAATCTAATTTATTTAACTTTACTCAAACAGGGTTAAATTCAGCATTTGATGGGAACTATTTCCTGCCAGAGATTTGGTGCTCTTGCATGTTATTTACAATAGCAGGGCCATTTATACTGCATGGTCATAAAATACAAAACATTCATTCATTGTAATGAAGAAAAAAACACCTATTTAAACATTGGCTAAAATGTGTTTCGCAATGGAGCTCTATATCACAGAAAAGTGAGCTATATCATGCTTAGTTGAAGGAAAAGCTAAATTTGGTTTCGCGCTTCATTTTTTAACATTATTATTAGCTAATAACATTTCTGTTCCTATAAATACAGGCATATGGTCTTTATCAAACCTGTAGAGTCTTATTTGTACTAAAGCCTGGTAAATGTAACACACATTTCCATTTTGTACAAGATGCCCTGTGTTGTTCAGCTCTATTCTACTTCAACACGTATCGTAGCACCGGTGGTACTGAGTCAGGCTCCTTGTACATGAAGTGAATGTGGTGTGAATAAAGCTGATTCTCATTCTGAGCTGTGTCTACTATGGTGAACTTGAATATCAATTTACCTGCCTATTGCATGATTAAAAGTAGACAGAGAGAAAGAGAGTGAGTGAGCCTCTGGTCTGGATAACCACTAGAATTATTCGAAGTTTATTCTGAGATGGAAACCATCACCGCATCTGAAACGCAAGGCAGCAGCATCGGATTGGGTCCTTATCTCTCGGAGAAAAAGATTAGATGTGGGTATCTATGCCTGAGAGGATGCCTGCTTTGATGCTCCTTTGCAGTGCATCTGTCCTCAGTCTTCAAAGAGACAATACACTTTCTGCTGAACAAATTCTGTCCATTTAAAGCCTCAAAACCTCCACAAAGGCGTTTCTCTGATTCACTGACTAAGTGTTGGTAATTATTTCTCTAACCTTTGGGTGATACTGTAATTGAGATTCTTACGGCTGAATATCCTCTAGTTTTTACAACCACCCTCATTGTCATGTCATGTTCATGGTATTTTAGCAATGTCAAGAACATAGAGGAAGCTGTATCCCAAATCAAACATTTTAGTTCTCTTGACACAGACTCACTATCTGGAGAACAAAGAAGAGAAGAACCTACCTCAGGTTTTTGCGCACATGGTGATAAAGAGCAGATATTCCAAAAACATGCTTTGGCGTTAGTTTAGCTAATTACTTTTTAAATTGACCCATTTATCTTAATCTGTGAGGCTTCGAGATTAGATGACTGTATTACTTAGCAGTGCAGACGGTCCTTTGTTATTGGAGGATAACTCCATAATGGGTCCTCCCACACTCTCATTGTACGAGGTTAAAGCACAAAGAGAAATAGATTTTAGAAGTCTCTGTAAGTCGGTGTAATCAGGTAACTCATAGATTTTTGAGTGTTTTGTTCAGTAGCTGACCATTGACTGGTCAGGATACTATATACTGTTCACTACATTTAACAAGACACTCATATCAGTAGAGCTCATGCTTCTGATCAAGACCAAACAATCCTACACACGATGATCTAGTTCTTATTGTAGGAATGTTAAAAACAAGGGAAGATGTTCTAAAAACCTTAATTATTTGTTTGTCATCAAACATGGGTTCAAGAAAGTATTTTTTAAATTATGGATCGGTCCTGTAATCCACATTTTTAGGGTCCTTCCCATGCCCTCTCCTATCACTCCACCAAGTCTGGCGGAAATACAAACCAAAATAGCAAACAGAGGAAAAACAGCCGTGGCTAAATATGATCACGAGGCTACGTGCTACGTATCCTTATATAAAACTCACCATGTTTAACTGTTAAACACAAGCTTTGTAACTTTTTACATATATTGTGTAGGGGGTTACAAATGTGCTTTAAGTATTTCTTTTTTTTTTTTACATGGTTTGCTAACTGTTCCAATATTGTAACTGGCCATGTGTTCTTCAAATGATAAGCAATGAATTAGCTATGGGCTGTGTTTTTCTGTTCTCAGTTCTTCATTTATTCATCAGCAGCCAGTTCACATAAAGTTGAACCTGTTCAGACGTGACAACTGAGAGAACATGCTGTATATATAGTCAGACAGTTGGTATGATCAGAAAGTGCTGATCAACTGGTTCAACCAGCACCTGCTCTGCTGAATTGCCTCTGAACATTCAACCCAAACCCTTCTATCACCAGGGAGGCTGCTCTGTGAGCGGTGCACTTTTACCTGCAGCTTTTCTTTAGGGATAAATGCATCAACACATTCAGTGCAGAAGTAATGAGACAAAATTTCATTTATTGTGCTAAAGCTTTGACACATGCAGAACAGGTTTGGGAGCTGATTTTTTTCTTATAATGGCTTTGACACGGAGCGTGCCAAATCGTGAAGACAGGCTCATTAAAGGCTGCCTCCTCCTGCCTGACAGTGGCCATTTGTTTAAGAGCCTATCTTCTCTCCAGCCAATCCAGATGAGATAAGTCAAAGCATAAGAGCGCTTGCAGAGACACTGGACAAATGACAGTGTCTACCTGCTGCGGATCGTAGCAGCATCTCTTTGGATGAATAATGTCCAGGAGGAATCAATTTCCTGAGATGAATCTCAGCTAAGGCAAAAAATCTGCCAGATGTTTATGAGCATATGTGGACACTTATCTTCTGACAAGAAGTCAACCTTATATGGAGAGAGAATGTAATATGTGCAACAACAGATGTGGGTCTGATTATGTCATTCAATAAAATATATCAAGGGCAACATCACAATAAGATTTTTATTAAAGTAACAAACCAGCTTCGTCATTTTTTATTTTCCGTCTTTAGCTTAGGGGGGGGGGACCGTTTTCCTATCAAGGTCCATTTAAGTTGTTAAAACATTGTTTGTGGGTCATACTAAATTATCAAAGTTACCCATAAAAAACATTATAATTGATTTCATTTGTTTATTGTTGATGATTTCAACCAAAGCTTATTGTTTTCATTAGTGTCTTTCTTATTGATGTAAAGGACTTTGTGATTTTGTAAATGATAATGGTGCTACCATCTTATTTTATTGACTATATCACACTGACTTTTCTAATGTGATGGCTTGAACCACAGTGTCTGATGTCAGATGATGATGATAATGATGATGATGATGATACTACTCACATCTGGTATTAGCCAAAACAACTTGCTCAAACAAATAGTCAATTTGTGCATTATACAGTTTGCAATAGTAATTCCTCGCTGAAATACAACTAGTAATCTCACACACTGGTAGTATTTATTATGTCTGTTGTTTCATCACAGATTTTTTAATGATTGTCTGGTTGTAGCAACTCTACAGCTGCTACAAAGTGACTCAAACTCTCCTTCTGAATGAAGTTTCACCAAAAAACGTATCTACCCCCGGGTTGTCTTTATCATTTGTCAATATCTATTAGAAAGCACAATATTCAGCATCTGCTTTTCTTTTTCTTGGCAGCACCAGTTTGTCAGTGACGACACAAAACAGCTAGATGTGTTTCGTCCACCCTGAATATGACCTGACAGGCATACAGCCAGAAGGGAAAACCATGAAGGAAAGGTCAGTCTGCTGTTTTATGATAATAACTGTCATTTGTTCAGCTCATGGTCATAATATGCAATACACATATATAAATATATATATTCAAATACTAAACATGTTGCAGGAGCTGTGAAGGGTTAAGCTGCGAGAGCTGTGTGCTGTCTGTATTTCACTTCCATTAAAGCCGTGTCCCTCTGGCTTTATCGAGTGTCCGCTCCTCAGGATGTGGTGCAACAATTAATCCTCAGATTGATTCGCTTCCTATTGAATTGCCCCCAAACTCAAGCTGTAATTCAACCTGTCCTTGTTAATCCTAGACACTACTTTACACACAACTTTTAAAAGGAGGTGAGACATGTAGCAAGTGTTTATTCATCAATTTCAACTCTGTTGAGATCACATTTGTGTAACAGCTTAGATCGAGTCCCTGGCATTGTAGTAGCTCTTAAACATTTCTATTTGAGAGTTTTTAATCAATTGCACTGATGATTTAAGTTACTGGGCAGGTGGAAACTGAATAAATTGTAATGAACACATGACTTTAAACCTCCCTGAATATAATTTGGTTTTTGATTGATTATATTTATCTCTGCAATGCAAATCGTCATTATGCGATTAGCAAAATATTGAGATGGAAAGTACTTTTTTGACTTTGCAAAATATAGTAAAGATACAGTAAAAAATGTTGCAAGATATGTGCTGGCACTACTCCAAGAAAAACTCTGGTTCATAACACACAAAACAGCTTTTGTTTTAGATTAGACATAATAGAGTGTGTTAATTCATCATTTTTATAGGTGCTGGTAGGCTAGCAGATAGAGTAGCAGCTTCTCCCAGTTTACAGTATTTATGCTGACAGAGATTTGTGCAGCAACAATATGTATGTATGAAATGGAATAAGTGTTTCTACCAAACAGACCTTAAACTCGAACATCCGCAATGCATTGATACAACAAGGTAAAACTCTGCAGAAGAAGATTGTGTGATATGATTAAGATTTTGAAATTCATTTTTGTTCACTCTCTGGTTGAGTGGTTTTTGATTAGCTGCAGAAAGTAATGGCCCTTCATTAGAAGTGAAGGATGAACTGTCTCTTGTTACTTTATTTGTTTTAATCCAGTGAACAAAAGAAATAATGTGATGACAATATTCCACATGAAAGACACATTTACATTTATTTTCTTCTATCAAGAAAACACAAACTGAGGCACTTACTCAGGAGTGAAGTGAAGCTGCAGAATTAAAATGTGCTGCAGGCTTGGATTTCCTCTGATCACATTTCCACTGATAAAGTGTTAAAGCCGCAGTTTTCAGAGAGAGGTTTCATGTCACTTTTGGGAGATAATATATTTGTATTAAAAGGCTCTCAGTGCAATCCATCTTTCCTCTGGGACATGAAAAGGACGCTTAATATGTTTTATCAGCAGCAGCTTTTTTGGGGCCTCACTGTCCTGTTCATTATGATCAGAGTGCACCACTATAGGGCTCAAGGGGCTGCTTTGAAATTGTGAGAACAAATATTTCACAACTGGGAAATTTTTTGCGTGGGGCTCACTCACTCAGGCAGATAGTTTCAACCGCTGAGTTCTCGGGACAGAATGCCGCGAACATCATTGTGCAACTTGAGACGGCAACAATACTAATCTGCTTCAAAGGCAATGTGCTTGTCACAAGTCCTTTAAAAGCTCGTTTTCCCAGTCAGAAAGTGCCAGAGGGAAAACCACGACGCTGCACTTTGATCTCTCCAGGTCGATAACTTTTGATAAGAGCCTCTGAAGCAAATGAGGAAAACATTGTCATTCAAGAAGTACGGCACGTTAATTAATGTTGTGCAAGTGATTAAGATTTTGTATTTTTTGGGGGGGGTTTCTTTTTTTCTTTTGGCAAGGAATCAATCCTTTGAAAATACATGTTAGCCATGTCTCACAGCTCTGTTAGGACGACGTGACTCTGAACTCTATGAACTTCAGAGCAGATACGTTTCCTTAAGAGCCTGTGAAAAGAAATGCAGATTCAAAAGAACAAATGGAAAGATCAGAACATAGATATGGGCAATACGTTTAATCATCAGTGTAGAATTTATGACGTGTGCATCAGAGGAGATATTTAATGCACTGTTTACAACATTCATATTCCTAACCATACCCTTAATGCACTATGTACAAGTAAAATAACATCAATCATGAAAGATTATCATTTATTGAACAGCGGCAGTGGGTTTCAAACCTGCCTGTTTGGATTGAGCTGTTTGCAGCTTTCTTTCTGAAACTGTAAGTGAACTGCAACAATTGAACCACAGCTAATGAGGACTGACAGTGGAACTTAACTTATGAATGCTCGCCTACCTACAAAGTAGCTTTGACGCAGAAGCATGAATTGGGCTGTAAGTCCACAGAACCCTGCTGCTGCGACACCGCTGCTGCACAAAGAGCTGTTCAATCATATTTTGGTCAAACGCAACTCAGGACCCAGAATTGGAAAATCAGTTGTTGCCATTGTCGTCATAGATCAACAACGTCATTTACATTAATGAGTCCCAGCCACTGCTGCTACAGTCGGTGGTTGCCTGTTTATTCAAAGTTTATTAATATTGAACGTAAGGTGAACAGTTCTTCAGATATGTGAGACACAGTCAGACAGACTGAGATTTGTGTGTGTGGCAGGCTCTTTATATACAGTCTATGGTTGCAGGGCGTGCCATCTGTTAACTTGCCACTGCCACGTCCTTGATGCACCTGAGACGCATCTGCTAAACTAACTACCCACCTGCTGCAGTGAAAACGTCCTGGTCTTTCCCATCAGTCTTTGCCAGGTTGTTCACTGTCACTCAAATAGATTAGAAGGTTGATATGTGAGATATGCCTCTGTAACTGTGTTATACTCTAAAAATACCACACACTTGCTGTGAAGATACACTCAGCACATTCCTGAAAGAAGAGGCCTCAGACATGGTGTTTTGTTGCTGTGGTCATTTCAGGTTCCCATATGGGGAAATGTCATAGATGACTGTAGACTCTTTACAGGGTCTAACAGTTCTCTATTGGGTCTTATATTAGCAATACTGAAACCTTTCTCCATCTGAGAGGTATGCCGCTCCGACCTCTGACCCCTGCAAGGCGCTGTCTCCATCTTGTACAAGAATTTGTTTTATTCTTCAGTCCATCAGTGTGTTTTCATGTCATTTCAGAGCCACTCACAGTTTCCAGCACCACACAATGCTAAATGAAGCTGCTTCTTGTCACCTCAAGTTTTACAGCCACAATGTACCGCTTAATGTATCAAGTGAACAAATGATATCTTTAGCCTTTGTTCAATATGTCAATTCAACAGCTGATTACCTTCTCAAAATAGTTGAATACAGAACTTTGAAACTGAGAACTGCTTATTTCTTCATCATGTAGTGTCACATAAATATGTGAAACTGGATGAGCAGTTAATCCTGAGCAGAGGAAGACTTGTATGAGTTGTATTCTTGAAATACCATCTTTGTTCCACTCGTTAGCTGAAAGAGGAGGGCTTTTTCTATCGATTCCTGTTTGAAGATGAGAAAACATTTCTCTGAGCTCTTTGATGCGTGAAACCATTTAGCTTCAAACCTCTTCAGCTCCTTCACTGCTTCTGACATCATTGAGAGTTATGGTATCATCCTTTAAGATCGCAGCCCGAAGACAAACACAATATAGCCACTGTGCACTCCTACATCCTGTGAGGTGTCATGTATATCAAGGAATGGAGAGGGAAGTGTGTACTATAGAGCCGCGGCTTCGAAGAGCTCACACGTTTTTCTCTCACTGTACCAACAAAAAGGTTTTAGGATCATTCTTGTGGGAATACTAAATAAAGAATGTCGGACTAAAAATAATACAGTAACCCCTTCTCTCAGTTTAAGAGAAAATACAAGACTTGTATTGTAGTGACATTCCCCAACCACAACGTAACCTGAGAATAAACAAGAGAAAGACTGAGAACATTTACAGCTCATTCTCCCCGTGATAATGAGAGCTCGCTGAGTCAATCAGCGGAAAACCAACATGCTGCGGGGCGCGTCCTGTGGAGACACCCCCTGTGTGAGCTGAGCCCGAAATTTAAATACGGCAGAGTTGTTGACTTATTTAAATGAGATGAATTTTCCCTTCATGCTACACAGAAGTCCTCATACATTTGCAGGATGACTTGAGGTACTCATACAGGGCATTTTGTCTACATACTCACTTTCCTGGCTTCAGTTTGTACAGTGAAGCGCTTCAGGCTGCGTTGGGAAGGTTTTGTTGGAAAAGCTCATTGTATATCCATTCTATTGAAGGGTGGGGGGGGAGTGATGGGTAACATTACTGCATCAACTTTCACTTCAAATATTAAACGTTCAGTCACTGACAGGTCCACATATTCTTGAAGGGGGTGGCAGACTGCAGAACAGATTTAAAGGAAGGGCTTGTACCTGGTCAGCTCTTTCAGTTCTTCATATACCATTCTGTCCTCTTGATTGGGAAAGTGTTGCTCCACATAAACAAAAAAATTATGCCCAAGTAAAAGTACTTTTACGAGTGAAATTACCTCCGTGAAAATGTGAGTCAGTTAAAATCATAGCCTGTATATGAAGATGGTCTCCACTTCCTCCTATTGATCCATAGTCTATGGACACCACAACACATTTTGTTTACACTGTAGCCATATTGACTTTAAATGTGGAGATGTAAAATACTTTAAAAAATGTATTTAGATTTTAAAAAAACTTGTAAAGGTACTGTACATTTTGAGTAAATCTAACTTCTACCCTTCATGACAAAATGACTTGTTTTACTTTACAGATCTGTGTCACACATGTAACCATGCAAAGCTCATATAAGAGTGATGAGGAAACGGCAGGAGACAAGTAACTGTGAACATGAGACGCATCAGTCTGATCAATAATGAGCTTATGACAGTGATGAACTGCAGGAATTGCAGAGAAATTGGAGAGACAAACTGTCCACAGCTCAGAATACACAGCTCCACCTTGGTTCAAGGTCATTGCTCTGTAGCTAAATGTGAAATGACTGACTGCTGTCAGGCATGACGACACCCCTTCCTTTTACTGGAATGGGAGAAGGAAGATAAACATCGTAGTTCTATTGGTTCGTGCATTAATTGTTCATTGCTTGCTGTTAGTTGTGAAGACTTGAAATGCAATGATTCTTATCCAGATGTCAAACATATTGATTCACAGTTTTTTAATTGGATCAGGGTTAGTGTTAACAGGCAGGAAAACAGAGGCTGGACATCATGGGAGACAGTCAGAGGCAGGAGGATGAAAGTGCATGAGGATTATAATGAGGCAAACAAACTTACTGCATTAAATATAATTGATTTATAAGTTTGGCTGTAGCGTTACCAAATTGAGTGACTGTAGGACCTGGCAATGACTGGACGGAAGGAAGAGGATGTTTACGCTGCAGCGGATGGATAGTTTATCAGCAGATGCGGCAGTGATGGGAGTAATGAGAGGCCATGCCCTGCAACACTCAGAGAGAAACACTCACCAGAACCCACGTGGAAAAGCAGAACATAGACAGATGCTACTAAGACCTGTGATATTTGCCCAAAAGCCAAAGGTCTGTATCCAAGTTTGGTTTCCAACCATAAAAGCCACAAGTTTAAGATTGTGTGGTATTTGAAGAATACAACCTCTTTTTCTGCTGAGGGTTATCTGCTCATCCTGTTTCACATATTTTTACCAGACACTTTGTCTCAGAAAGAAATCAGCAGCTCTCAGTTTCAAAGTTCTGTATTCAGCTATTTTAAGAGGGAGAACAGTCAGTCAGTCATTGCTAATTTTAGGTTTGTTATTTTCTTCTCAAGCTGTGAACTTTGACCTCTTTCAAGAATGAATTTTAGCATTGCTTGGCTGATGACACTGCTGCTTGTGCATGTTGCTTGAAGTATTATTTATAATGTATGCATTATATATTATAATTATTTATAAGCATCTAAACCTAAGTGCTATCCCTTATGAGACTCTGTAAGCCTTGACTCGTTGCACTGTGTTCTATGAGATTCGCTCTAACCTCTCCACTTTAAAAAAAGTTAACTGTTAGTCGTGATGATCGCTTGCCTCTGCTGTGATGTTGTTAGCATTAACGTCTGCATTAAGCTGTTTTCAGACATGACGTGAACATTTCCTGAAAACTGCTACAGCACAGTGACACCAATGTCAAACCTTATCACCAGGAGCTCTTGAACCTTCTTGCTTTTCCAATTTGACATCTCTGTCAGCGTCTTTTATGGCTTCTCTTTTTCATCCTTAGACACGTGTTTTCTTCCAGATTTGCTTCTCACGCATGTAAGAAGCTTTATCAACACATCCACTCGCTCACTGGGAATTTTACTAGGGGGCTGGCAGGAAAAGGTCCAAAAAAGGTCCAACGTTTGCGAGTTCTCACAAACAGCCCCTCCATTTGAAAGCACCTTCATTTTCTCATAGATTCTGTTTTTCTTAATCATTCTCTTATGCTTCAGTTAAGGAGATAAACTTTATTATTGTATCGTCATCTCTCTTGCTCCATCTACCATTGAGAAAAAATCTGACTGCTTCATTCGAGCTGAAAGAACAACATCCTCCTTTTGTTTTATCTTGTTGAACATCGAGCAGATTTCTTGCAACATTCAAGCAGGTGGCACATGAAGTACAACACCAAGTAGCGGCTGCCAGTCTCGTCTGTGTTTGTTTTATTGATGCTAAGATTCTGCAAGTAGCTAAGATTCTGCAAGTAGCATTAAGCACTGGACATTTTTAATATACCGCATCATCATGATAAAATACTGAACAGAGACTGTTTCTAAATAACTAAATACAGTTGAGCCACTGATTTCTAAGAGCGCCTTCACAACTTCCTTGTTTGGTCTGGACCTTTAGAGTTTTCAGCTCTTCACCAAATCATCAGGTGTGAAAGGTGAGTCGGACCATGGTCCAGACCAACAGACCAAAATGTAGAGTGATTGATCAAATTGAACGAAGGCTCGGTTCGTTTGAGGTGTGAAATGTTTTGGAGGGTCGGTCCAGATTATTGGACCAATTCAGAAAGATCAGACAGAATTAAACAATAGAAAAAAGCAGCTCACAGGATTTCTAGTCTGCTGATTAAAATACAATGTCAAACCAAAACTAACCAGATCAAATGTAAACAGTGTATAAGACATGAATCCTGGTTCAGTCTTTCAGGTGTGAGAACCTTTCCTCCAGACTCATTTCGCTGTCACGTCTAAGGACACGTTGTTAAGGCAGCAGATTGCTTGTAAGTGCATTGTTGTCCCTATCAGGCACAGAAGCACAGAAAACAATGATTTGGCTTCAGGTTGAGCAGATTTAAAAACAACAAAGCCAACAACACAAAGCAATAAATCAATACCTGAGCACGGTCCCACTGCCAATTTCTATCTGGTGCTCATACAAAGTTGTTCCTTAAGTGGAGTAAACCTGGAGTTACACAAATAAAAGCATGATTGATTCTTTGCTCGGCACTGAGGGACACAGGCAATAGAGCATGTGCTGCTGGTGCAAAGAGGCTTTCTGAACGCTGCCCAAAGTGTGGCTGTAATCTCACCGCAAACCTGAAACTGAAACCTATAGAATATATTAATCCCATGCAGGAAGTTGAGTTTAAACACACACACACACACACACACACACACACACACACACACACACACACACACACACACACACAGAACATTTCATTCTCCTGTCTCTATTCCCCAGGTACAATGACAGGCTTCAAATAAATGTTTTTTTCCTCTGGCAGAAATAAAGCAAGTAGACTACAGTATTTGACAAAGACAGATAGCGAGCTCCCAGAATAGCGTATTATTGGCCGGATGAGAGGGATAGCGATGATAGTGATGATGACTGTCTTATACCTCTGGGTCTTTTTCACATTTTGAATTCGGGTTAGTCATGAGTGGATGGGACCGTTTCCAGTCCAATCAAGGAAAGCAGAAGTTGTAGCTGAAGTTTTATCTCGCAGAAGATTGCACCAGGCAGACAAAAACAGATTTAGGTGACAAGAGCATTTCATTTTGTTTTACTTCTATCATCTCTGCGCGGCTTGGTGGGTGATCTAATGCTGCAGGCATCTCATATGCTGCCGTAGTTTGTGGGAGATACTAAAGGGCGTCAACCACTCTCCAGTGAGCCATTAATTCACATCACACAATTGAATCTGAGTGTGGGCCTCTGCCACACACGGAGAGCCCCTCCGCTTTACCATACGTGATATATTCCAGCACGGCTGCACACAGCCACATTTTGGCCGAGTGGGAGTGCAGGAGGTGGAAAAAGAGCGAGAGAGAGAGAAAAAAAGTTGGACATACTTGAAAACACTCTCAGTCAGAGTTTTAAATAATGCATGGTGTAAGTCAAACCATCGTAGTGTCTGCCACATCTGAACTGCAGACAGCAGCAGCACTGGATCTGTTGACAGTGGTTCAACCCACTGCACACTTTCAAGCCTCTGCACACACTGCCTTTTATGTCCATCTTTCTTATTATGAATTGATATCTATAGGTTAGCTTAGCTTAGCCTAGCATAAAGACTGTAAGGGAAAACTAGAGCCAAAGCATTTTGATCGCCCCCTGGTGCCTGGCTACAGCGAAGGTCATAAACCCTGCATGTAAGTGGAGGGGATATGGACCAAACTATAGTCAAATTAACCATCACATACATTTTTACATATTTTCTGTTGTTTTTAGTCATTTTTTCTGGTAGGTTTGGTTTTAGTTCGGTATTTGATGCTTTATAAAACGGGGGAAACGTAATTATTGACAGTTGAGACTGGTCGGGTGTGTGTATCATCGAGACCTTAATACCACAGCTCCATCCCCTGGTCGCTACTGCGTATACTGGCTCCAGATAAGCAGTGTTCATTTCCGGATTATTTTGGCTTCAATTCTGGGTAGTGGGAGGTAGTGGAGCCACGTCATCCATCTTGATATACAGTCTATGTTCTCATCAAATTTTCAGCAAATCTCCAAAGAGAATTGAATGTTTTTTTGCATATTTGAATAATTAAGTGGAAATCTCTTCTGAATATTGATTTTGCCCCCATCTTAAAGTCCTTGTCCTTAGCACAGCTTGTTTCCTTGGAAACATGCCCCACTCTGTCTGTCTCCTGGCCTCTGCTTTAATCTCTGAGTCTTGCTCCTGTGTGGAGCTGCTGATGCTCCAATACACAATAGTCAGAAATGATAAATTGATGTGTTTTTTTCTTTTATTCTTTTTTGCAGTTGCTTTCATTTTCACTTATCTCTGTTCACTGGGTTTGCAAGAAAAATGAATATATCCACACATTGCAAAACACTTGCTGCACTAATTTAATATTCTTGTCATGTATTAGGCTGGATCAGTGTATGGGAGGGTTGTCACGCAGACACAAGAATAAAATGTCATGCCGCCCTCCATGGAGAACTAAAATTACTGCCAATTAATCACGTTTACTGTTGTGAGATGAAGACTGTATCATTAATGATATCCCTTAAAAGGAAATAAATTACTGCTGCTTACTTTAGAGAGGATACACATCATATTTCTGTGTGTTCAACATCTATTACAATGGGATATGAAATCAAGGCTTCAGGTTATGTGAAGTGGCTGGATGAAAGAAGGAACTCTCTGATTCATTATGAATAAATCAACAATGTTACACTACAACACTTTCATGCCTCCACAGCAGTGATAGCCAACACCTCATGTTTATGGGTTTATGTCTCAGGAACATCCAAATTTTAGGAAACATGTCTACTTGGAATCAAGAATGAACAGATTTGATTTTAGTGGTTGAAAGTCAATGCTTTGTTACGGCTGCTGCAAATCCTCACATCGTGTCCTTGAATAGTTTCATTAATCAAAGGGGATAAGCAACGTGAAGACATTTAATTAAAAAAAAAATAGAATCCAAAACTTATTTTTCTAAATAAAATATTATCTATAAATTCTGGATGACACATTTTTCACAAAATAAGCTTCATATTAAAAAGCGCAAAGTTTCCTCTGTAACAAGGTCGTGTACATTTCCGAAAGAGCGTCTGACAGCTCCAGATTAGTCAACAGCTCCAAACAGGCTGTTGACTCTGACAAAAATAAGCAGCCTAAGTCTGTTCTGACCTAAAGAGCCCCTCTGATAAACAAGCGAGCATGGTGCACACACAATGACAGGCACGCTGAATACTGAACAACACACACATACACATACACACATTATCTGCCATACAACAACATTAAGGGAGACGAAATGAGGGACACGGAAAGGGCATAAATAAATGGTGCTTCATGGATTCACCAACAGAGGATAAAATAATGACAGGAGATGTTCTGTAGGTAATGTGTGATGTGAAAGAGCAAAATATTTATTTTTGTCTGTTGTAGTGAACAAGAATCGTCTACAGAGTAGAGCATGCATTCTGTATATTAAACAGCCATCCGTCTGTTTTATAAAATGAATGCTGCTTCAGTAAAACATATGAAGAACTTGATGATGACAACAGATACCTTGAATTTACAAATTATTAGAAAATAAAAAATACTGTTATCTTAATTTAGAAGTCACAAGTTTGTTCTCTGTGATTCTTTGTCAAACCAAAATCTAGCTGGTATGAGGCATTGTCACAGCAAAGTAAAAATGGTAATTTAACTATTTATGCAGCCTTTTCGATTCTTATCGACCACACAAAGCACATCGCTCACACAGCGTTTCTATACACGCACCATTCATACACTGCAGGCAGAGCAGTCAGGGCCAATTTAGGCGTTCAGAATCTTCCCCAAGGACACTTCGGAATGGAGGCATTCTGGTAAGTCGACGATCCGCTCTACCTCCTGAGCCACTTAGCTTGTGATCCCTTGAAATGAAGTAAGGTTAAAACAGAAATAAATTAAAAAAACATGATTATCTATGTGGGTTTCCATCCATTTAATTGTCTTTCCTCAGATTTATCATGTGACCTGTCGTGGTGTCCTGACCCCACATTCAGGAGCCACTGTCTCACAAAATACTTTTATTTTCTCTACTAACTCATTATATCAATTTCATATCCTTCAGAGACACATATTTTGACACAAGTTGAAGGTATTCAGATTTAGAAATATACAGGTATCTAACAATAACACACACAGAATGAGTAAGACAGTGAGAGAGAGAGAGAGTGTGTGTTATTGATTCGACAGCCAGTTAATTCAAGTCTTTTGTTACCTAATACAGTCTGATCTATCACATCCTACAGCAGTGCACTGAATGTTGATCCTCTTTCAAAAAGACACCTGGGAAAAGAAGAAGGCAACAATAAAGAGAGGATTTCTGTAAACACTGACACACACTCTCATACCCTGACTATATGAGTTAACACCAGAAAACATGCCTGATACAGTGTAATGTACCAGATGACCCTCTGTTTGTTTTTAGTATATTTACACATTAAGCATCAGACAACGTGTTCTGTTACTTATAAAAACCACATAAAGAGACATGCATCAAGAACATGAGATCACATTACACAGAATACTGCATTGATCCTGTAGCTGTAGTCCTCAGAGGTATACCGCCATCCTCATTATCATCGTCACCATCTTCTTCTTCTTAGTTCTTAGTTCTTAGTTTCTGTCTGGACGTCTTGCGGCACATTGCTGCCTCCCTCCCTCTGCGATTATGAGTGGAGTGATTCTATATCCACAGGTATAATCCTGATGCAGGGAGGAAAACAAGGACTCCTCATAATCCTTCACTGGTTCTCAATGGGATTCAGCAGAGTCTTCATTATGCTATTGTGTGTGTGTGTGCGTGGGGGGGGGGGGGGGGGGTCAGAAATATGGTCAGAAAAACACATTTTCCAAGACGTCTCCTCATATAATAGAACGAGAGGGAGACAAGCTTGCATTGATCGTCACTGTTTGGTATCATATGACCAGGGACATCATGGAGAAGTCACAGTGAAGTCAGAAAATGAGGTGCAGCCTACAGAATGTGGCTCAGTGTGTTGAGTGGGTTAATCAGAGAGTTAGTGGTTCCTCCAGACTGCACGCCGAAGTACAAAATGCTGCAGTGTGTGTCATTCACGCTCAGGCACTTCAGAGGGTGATAGGAAAAACACTGTGAGTGATCTTTAACGGTAATAATATTCTTCACAAATATGCACTTTTACAGTCGACATGATTTTAAAACTTGATATATTGAAAGATAATTCATGATCATGTGGTGGGACAATGACGTCCTTATGACGTAAGTATGAAATTTCATTATCACAAAACAAAAACATGCTTTTTCAGAACGGGTTACAACCCCCCCCCCAGAAGCTTTTATTTGTCTCTATGTCAACGTGTGATACCACAGCAGATCTTTCTCCCATTACCACGAGCAAGTGTTTCACCTTTTGTTGTTTTCTTCTCAGTCCGTCTTCATGTTTCTCCATCTTTACAAAGTTCCATACCAGCCCCCAGTGTCACAGCGTCAGTGTTGTCATAACATCTGTGTTTCATCTCTCTCCCCAAATAACAATCTTCTTTCTTCACACTATTCTGTATTGTGAAGCAGTGACGCACCCTCTGAATTTTCCCATTCTTTCTGCCACGCATCTGTTCTGATTCTGTTGATAATGAATCTGTGCTGTACCGACGTTAGCAGTGCTGGGTACAGATGAGTCCTGATGAGAGCTTGCACCTCTATGTCCATCTTCAGCTGCCACATCAGCCTCCTCGTTCCCTTCCACATGGACTGACACCCTAAGGAACCGCACCCCAGAAGGTCATTTGTATTTTATATTTAACACATTTGAAAAGCAAATCATTATTTTCCAGTTTCAGTGTCTTGGGCGTCTGCATAAATCTGGAGATACTGTTGCAAGTTGCTGCCATCATGTTTTTTTCTCGCTGGCTGTTAATAAAATCATTGTTAGTTGCAGCACTACTTTTGTTTACAGTGTAAACTATATGCAGCAGTTATCACAGACCTCACCAGGTCACAACAGCTTTAAACTGCAGCATTTTTCCTCATTTACAGTGTTTTCCTCCACATGTTCATAAACAGTCATCCTCCTCCGACTGCAATCAGCAGGGTTAGTTGTTTAACATATCAGAATAATGTCTCCATCAGCCATTTACTGTGTGTATAATCATAGGTGCTACAAAATTAAGCTCAAATATCACATGTCGGGTGACGCCATCTTGCGCTTTCGATGTTTTTTGAAACTTCCAGTAGTGATGGTGGAGTGGAGCTACTGTGTCAAGGTCCCATCAGTACAAGTGCTTGACCAATCGTGAGTCATTTATAGCATCATATAAGTAATTAAAACCAAACATGCCAGTAAATAAACACTTGACCTCGCATTGGCATGTAGTGGCATCATTGGAAAATAAAGTAACATCAATAACATAATCATAGAAAGTAAAAATAACATATCTAACATTCATGACAAACAACATCCTGCTAAACTGAGAAAAAGCAAAGAAGCCACATGTTGTCTGTCTCACTTTTTTCTCCTATAGATTCTCTTCGGTAAACAGATTCTAGTTATTGTGAAATATGTTATGTCTTGAATATGTGGAATATACTCACACACTGTATTATTCTGTGTTCGTAGCTAATGAGAAACATGCTTACAGTGAATGCCTTCATTTTATAAAAGCTGCTAACGGGTTCAGTTGTATACAAGCTGCATCTTAGAGCCGTGCTGTCATAACATAAACCAGATGTCTTTCTGCGCTGCAATTCTTTCAGACAGAGAAACACCTCTTTGGTCTATAGTGTTTAGCTCAGTGTGCAGTAGCATAGATGGAGTATTTAAAATAGTCCAGTATAACCAGGGGAGAAAAACAAGAGGGGACTGGTGTCAGATAAATAAATTATTACACGCTGTGTAAAGAAATAACACTGGTTCCAATGATACAAGTGGCTCTGCTCTGTCTGTAACCTACACACAGTGTGTCTGGATTGCAAGAGAATTACTTACACCCTGTTGTGGTGCTTCCCCTGGCTGTTTGGGTTTGGACGTGTCCCAGACAAAAGCCTGTCCAAATAAGATCAATGTGTTCGTGCTGCTCTCCTCGGAGCGGGCACTCTCCTGTAGCTCTGGAGCTGAGCAGAGTGAGAGCGAGGACAAATGAGCACTTTCGAAGCTTAGATGAGATGGCAAATATCACACATTCACAATATTCACAGGGGGGCTGTGACTCTGGAGGTAGAGTGGGTAACCAACTAACCAGAAAGTCTGCAGTTTGATCCCAGTCTCCCCCATTTTGTGTGCCCGAGTGTCCTTGTGCAAGATATTTAACCACAAATTGCCCCTGATGGCTGTGCCAACAGTGTGTGACTTAGCTTTATAAATACAGACCACTCACAATATGAAGGGACATAACCCAGGTGCATCGTTGCATAATTTTAACATATATAATCCCAATTTAAGATGAAAGAGTTTCCATTTATTTGTGCAGAATTCAATATTTCAAACAGCATGTTATGGGAATTTACATTATTGAATCAGTTACACATGAAAATGGCAAATCCAGGTCATCATTTGGTACCTGCTCCCTCCACAGCTCAGTTACAGTATCTTGCCAAATTGTATCACAGCTACTTACTGCATGGCAAAAGCTGCGTAATAAGAAACGGGGATAATGATCATCAGGACTTTCTAGCACCTATTGGGCTCACTCAGTGCTGTGGTTGTAAACATATAATGGCTTAATGGTGGGACAATTTGGAAGCAGCTGGAGGCAAAGCGGCCGAGGCAGCTGTTTCACTTCAAACCAGCAGGGGAGGGGGAGAGATGGCAAACCGCAGCTCTGCAATAGCCTGGCAGTGCACACATATCCATGCACACACACAAGAAAATATCACACTCAGTGAGATAATTAAATAGTAAAACTATGGTGTTATAAAAAAACGAAGCAGAGACAGTCAAAAATGTGAACTTTTGTTTAATTCAGGGTGCGAATGAGGACAGAGTCTGCAGAGACCTGGACACACAAGAAGACGGTGTTTACGACACAGTCAAACCCAGAAATCACTATAAAGTTATGCAACAGGACCATCACATTGTTTAGTTTGTCTGTTAAACCATTGTCGGTCTTCACTCGTAAGACTCATGCACATGATGTATATGTACAGTAACAAATTAAAATGCAGCAGCACAATGCAGGTAGAGCACAGATCAAACTTTACTTTCTCATCCAGTCTGATGATAAAAAAAGAATTTTAAAAGAACCTAGAATCCAGAGACGTTAGGAGCTGCAGCACCCTCTACTGGCGGCTGCAGCCTTTTAGGTTTGTGGTTCCTGAAAACATACCCAAGGTCCACAAGAAAAACCATCAGTCACATTCCCTCAGCCACAAGCTTAAAAACTATAATTTCGTGGCTTGAGCACGACGATTTACTTGGACAAGCTGACTGAGGTTTTGTGATCCAGTTGATCTCAGCTCCTCAGCGTGAGTCTGTCATGTCTGTTGTTGCCCCTTTGAAGCAATCAAATATAAATTAGCACTTCATGTGTGAAACAAAGCAAATATGTGTTTATGTTTTGTTTTTTTAAATGCATGTTGTAAAAGGTCGACATGTGCTACCCTGAGAGAGTGAGCTGTCGCTCTGGCATCTGCATGATCCACACTTTGTCACAGAGCATGATTATAAACAATGACGCTGACTGCGGTGCCTGTTCTCAAGTGGAGAACCACTCGCATTCGCTCTCTGCACAAGCACATATTGTACACAGAGCTGAATATTTCTGGCACCTGTGCAAACACACACACACACACACACACACAATACACACACACTTGCATACACACAGACAATCATAACATCTAGATTTAATATTATAGCTCTGGAGTATTCCAGAGAGAGGACTGAAACTTGAAAAGACAATTTGTGATCCACGCTTTTTTTCCCTGCAATGAATATTAATACTAACACACCTAAATACTGCTGATACCCTCGTCCTCACCACGACACTGAGCTTACTGCATGGTGTGTCTTATTCCAACCGCACACTGTCTCCATTCAAAACAAGCTGAAGGAAGAGGGTGAGACAGCTTTCACTCAACGATATCAAGCTGTGACACAGCCACACGAAAAAAACTTGACAACCTCTTATTTGCAGTCCTGTGCTACAACAGATAAATGGCAAGTTCGTCATCACAATAACAAAAGCACAGAGGACGAAGTAGAACAGTCGGTGGAAGACTGAACAGCTGCACCGCTTCACCTTCTGCAGTAAGTGTACACAAACAGTCTTCTCCTCCTCGAGCTTTACTTCTATTTTGCCAGTGATAGAATATGGTAGCGCTTGACCCTTGAATGTGACAAATGGGAAACAGACTGTCCTTACAGCTGTGAACAATTACAAACACTAGGTGGAATGTTTCTCTGCCGCTGCTCTCAGGAATGTGCATCATTGCCCTTTGTCCTCTCGACAAATTGAGGGGAAAGTCAGTTTAAGCCGCTGTAATTCGGATATTAGAGGTGTTTGAAAGTGGTGGATTCTTTTAACTTAAACTGATCTTGACACCTGTGAAAAACCAACAGATTTTAAATCTTCCGTTTGGACAGGAATTTGTCATGAAAGTTTTTGCTACCTTAAGTAAGATTAAACTTTAAATTGAGTCAAGAAAAGATTACATTTTCTGAAGATAATCTATGTTTTCTGCTGAAAATTCACAGTAAAAAAAAAAAGAAATATATGGAAGGATGAAAGTTTGTAAGTTGAAGTGCTGGGCGTCAAAATATGAGGAAGTTAAATCTGCCGTTAAAATTGAAGCAATGATGTGTCAGATTAAATGTAAGCACTGAGTGAAGTCGAAGTATGATGGCAGCGAACATGTTGGCACTGAATGAATTTGGAATAAATTGTGTATCAGCAGTGGAACCTGTGAGAGAGAGAAGAGCTGAGGGTTTCTTTTGGTCAGATCTGAGAACTGAAAGGGTTTAAAATGTCAAAAACTGAAATGTCAGTTTATGTGTGAAGTGTTTGTGCTGTATGTACGCAGCAGAAAGAAACCAGAAAAGGTATCGTACTGCACTGTGTAAACAAAGTAAATGTGTTGATATGAAGTTTTTTGAGACACAAATACGGTGAATAGATATTAATGAAATACACCAAAGGAAATAGGCCTACTGAGGCCTAGTTTATAAACTGAAACAGTTTAAATATTATTACATTAAACCTTCGATAGCTCCTAATCACTGTAACACACAGAATGGAAAAGCAGAAATAAATATCAGTACTATCACTACAAGTTTAAGGAAAGTGAACGTTTTAAATCTTGACAACCCTTCTAAAAATAAAGGTAAATTATCTTATAAAACTACAGATTCTTCAGGGGATAAAAATGTGTCTTTTTTCAACTGAGAAAGAGACAAAAAAACCCACTCGTAACAGTTTGAGGTGTAAATCTCTGCGCAGAGCCTCAGCTGTGCAAATGAGGACAGATCCCTCTGAAAAAATCTCCATTCCAACCTGACAAGTTTAAACAAAGCAATTTCAGGCCCAACTGCACCTGCAGTATTGACATGCCTTACCAGGCATGTCTCACAGGAAGACAATAATTTGTCTAGTAACACGAGTGAAATGAGCTCAGAGTCTGGACGCTGTTGGCTGGGGGCAGAGGGACACTTCGTAACTTTATAAAGGACGTCTCACATTAGGAGCAGTCCTTCAGAATCAACACACTCACTTCTCTTTATATTTATTAACCTGCACATATTTACACCCCAGCTCTGGGATTAAAACAGTTTTAATATTTGAGATTTCCCTTTTAAAATCGATCAGTCGTTTTATAAATCTATTATAAGTTTGGATTTAGTCTTATGATATTTTATCCCAAGCCTATCTGTTTCTACTCAAGAACTTCACAAATACACCTTGATTTAATTTTCTAGAAAATGAAATACAGTAATTTCCATTGGGTATTTTTGTTTTGAGCAAATGTTACTGGAACTAGAGTAAACAGTATATTCATCAGTGTGCAATAAAAGAAAATGTTTGTGGTGCTGACTACATGACATGTTAAAAACAAGTATAAAACAACATGTCATCCGATGCTGCACAGACAATAACAGTTAAAAGGACAAATTCACTGTGTGTTTTGGGTCTTTCCTTGGGATTTGTTTACAATAAGACAAATATAGAATATCACCAGACCAATCCTTTAAAGAAATCAAAACAAAGGTGAAAATATTTACTACATTTCAGGTTTTTGTCTGTGTGAAAAGATCCAGTATTAGCACATTTTTTTAAAGAGGATCAGCTTTCGCTTTGCACTTCCCTCAGTGGGCCCGAGGGCGGAGGTTGCTAGGCAATGGTGGCTATCTCCGTGGTGACGTGATCCCCCTTGGGCCTGGTTCTCACTCATCACCTACCACAGAAAGATACAGGGACGTGCTCACACACACACACATACACACACACACACACACACACACACACACAAACACTGAGGTACTAGTGCCATCCGTCTCTCTCTCTCTGCTCTTATCTCTGGGAGGCTGTTGTCACTCACTCATTGCTGTGCTGAGAGGGGCTTCGATGGTCTGACCTGATGAGGCTTAGAGAACACCTCTCAAACCTCTCGGGTGTCAAGGAGAACCAGATGGTGACAATGAGGAGGCCCAGGGAGCAGGAGCAGCTCAGCACCTCCTCTGTCCACCGCTCAAACCATGTCATGAACACAAAGCTCTGTTTATTCTTCAGGCCCGGATGAGTGTGGAGATTTATCTTGAAACATTCAAATACCCTTAAAATACAGCTTGTGAGATGTACCTCACATTCCTGAGGTAAATATATTTCTGAGATACGCTATATTTTGACTGATTGATGGCAGTTGTTCAGGATTTGTTGTCAGTCAGATTTGATGAATACACTGTTGGTTTTTTTAGGAAGTATTTTGAAATACTAAAATAGATACAACATCGAAGACAAATTACATCCTGTCATCATAAAGTAAGTCTCACTAAACATGATGAATGACTGAGACCCTGAGACATTTTGTAGACATCATATTTAGTATATACTCACAACAAGAATCTAAAGCCACATAAGTGCCTTTGTGCTGCTGTATTTTCTCACAATGTCAAAATATTGATGTTTGTTAGGGTCCAAGTTTGGCATGTTTGCCACTTTAGCGTAGTGTGTTATCATGCTAATATATGCTAATTAGCACTAAACACAAAGTAAAGTACTGAGGCTGTTGGGATGTCACGTGTTTTCTAGGTAAACCACTGGACAAAACAAAATTTTAGCTAATGATGGTGTGAAGGGAAAAGTCTGTGGACTCACTGAATCACTCTGACTCATATTTACAAAGATGTGACTCACTGACTCAAATTTCATGACACAGCGTCCAGTAGTTGTTGAGACAGTTTGTTAAAAAACACAATGTTCTTCAGAGTAGCTCAAGAGGAAAAGTCAAGAGATGATCTTCATGGAGACTAATATCTGTACAAAGTTAATTGGAATCCGTCCAGGTGTTTGCTGACATATTTCAATATGGACAAAGGAGGTGGACAAATCCTCATAAGACACCTCTGCCAATTCCCAATGGTCTCAATAAAGCTGCACCACATTGCACACACTCACTTCACTAATTAACTGTTTTTTTCATCAAGATCCAGGAATCATTCCCTGGGAAAATGGTGAAAATATCAAAACACCTCTCACAATGTTCAAAGGAGTCCTCAGCTATTCTGGCTGTTTTTTAAAGATTTTGAATTTACCTTGTACACCAATTTAAATGTTTGGTTTATCTTTTTAAGAAAAAATATTGCCTTTATGAATTTGTTTTGACGCTCTGACATTTTGAACCAGTCATGTGATCTGATTCATCTGTGCATTTTGTTAATCCTGAGAGTAAAAGAAGTGATAAAAGAATTCCTGGATCTGCCCCTTTGTTCGGTTCTGTGTCAAAATGTAATGGTTTCCATCCTTCCACTAAGTTTCGTGGAAAGCAACAAAGAAACAAAGAAATGGCCAGGTGTGAAAATATAACCTCCTTGTCTGACGATAGAAAATGAGAGTCAGCAAGTCCATCTTGTTTTTGGCAACATAACAGCTGCTCACCTCGTGTTCGGTCAGCCAGAGTTTTGCTAGCTGACAGATTCAATGACTCTTTGATCGACTAAAATATAAAAGTACTACAGTGTGGCAGTTACAGTATTCACAGCTAAAAACTTGATCTGAGTGGCTCACAGATTTTTCAAGTGTAGAACAAAGTCTGACCTTTGGCATCAGGTTACAGCATGTTGGGAGTCTTCATTGTCAACACTCTGACACACACACACTGCGTGTGTGTGTGACAAAGCACAGAAAGGAATCAAGTTTTCCATTCCCCTACTCTTCCTCTCCTGCAGCTGTATCCATGGGAGCACAAATCAGGTCATAAAAACACATCAACATGGAGGAGATGATTTCATATCAGCTCCAGAGTGAGGAGAGAAATGTGTAAGAGTGATTTTATGTGTTCATAGAGCAAGTCATCAGAGTATAATCAAATTAAAGGAGATGGGACAAGAGGCAGGCGGAAAACGATGTTTCTCCATGCAACATATTTCAGGTTGAGCAAATTATGGCTATAAATAGAGTGTAATAAACAGACTATAAAACGACTTCAGTGGAGCAGTTTGACTGTCGTCCACATTCAGACTTAATAAAACAGTTTGTACGTCATCAGATTTTTTCATCACACTTCATTTATTCTTTACTAAATATTCAAAAAAGGGAAAAGGGCCCACTTTGACAGGAGTTTGACTCATCTGTCATAACATATCAACGTGTGTGTGTGTGTGTGTGTGTGTGTGTGTGTGTGTGTGTGTGTGTGTGTGTACTGAAGGTTAGGATTAAGGCTTTGGTTATTCTGTCCACAATGAATAAAAGTCAATGCAGTGGTCTAACAAGGGTAGCCGCACAAACTTGCATGTGTGTTTGTACTTACATCTTTGTGAGGACCATTTGAGTAAAGTCCAGATGAGTATAGTGGAGTGATGACATTATGGCTGATCCTCACTTTTTCAAAGAGTTGTTTGAGGGTTAAGACTTGAATTCATATTATTAGGGTTAGAATTAGATTTTGGGTTACTTGGGTTAGGGTTTATTTGACTACGTTTTTTTGAATACTTGCACTAGAAAGCCCTTGCTTGCGTGAATCCACATGAATATTTAGCAGCATCTACAGTGACAGAACACAGCAACTCTGAAGCTCTGCAGCCTATTTTCTATTTTCTCAGGCTGCTTGTATGTTTATCACAGAGCTGAGAGGCACTGAGAGAAGAGTGTGCTTACATTTCTCAAGGGGTGTATTCCACTAATCCTGATTGCTATCTCGGTTCTCTTAAATTGGTGAGTCTGTGTACATACAGTTGAAAACAGAAAACTGTTGATTAGCTCAGTTTCAAAGTGAATTCACTGATGTATCTGTTTGCCAGCTTTCCTCGCAGATACAATTCTCTCACATTGCTAACTGTGTCCTTGTACCATTGATTACAAAGGGAGATATTTTCATCTCACAATGACTGGCTCGAGAAATGTTTTAGTGACCTAATTCATATTTTTGGTAGCTTAGTCACATAGTTTACTCAGATTCTCCTGGCAGAACTTCTTTCACATGAGCTGAAATACAGAATCTCAACAACTACAGGATGGATGGCCATAACATAGACTGTTCATAAAGATGGAGGACATGTCTCTCAGTCTCAGCGGTCAATCAAGATGTTTCACCCCCATTTGTATATCATCAAATAACTAACTAACAGTTTGAGGAAAAATTAGTTGACTTTACTTTTAACTATTTTAGTTTGGTCCATCCACTAACATGGTTTAGACAGGGTTTATGACCTATACT